>NC_056747.1:145885978-145913478 GCF_019279795.1 Protopterus annectens | reverse complement strand
AGTGTTCATAAGAAACAGCTAGTGAATGGGATAAAATGAAAAGGGAGTTCAAAACATGGATGTACCAGAAGGTGTAAGTGCAAAGAACTTAGACAAAGAGGAGATGCAGGGTTTGAATTCAGTTTACAATTTCCATATCCCTTACTGGCAAAAGTAGCTTATAAATACCTGGCCTTCAATGTCCTAATTCGTATACAAGACATCATTATTCTTTCAGGAAAAGTTGTCTACGCTTAGAAAGCCCCCCCCCCCCAACTCTCTAACCTATTAACAATCTATGAATCTATGAAGAGAATAAGATACAGGGTAAAAAAATTATAGGAATTATTTGGAGTAGTTGAAAAAGTTTAAAGTATTGTAGCATGAGGGGCCTCTTGCAGACAAAGAAAAGGAGCAACTCCAAAGTGCTAAAAGAGTACTTGGATAATGTACACAAACTTAGAAAAGTTTCTATTTAGTAACTATTTTTGATAACTCTAGAACAACTTCTGAGCACAAAAACTATTAGCATAATGACTGCTGCACCAAAAAGACTTAAACTATAACAAAAAACTAGCCAGAGATCTTATACAGGCATTAGAGATATTTTAGATATGTTATGTACATTTGTATAAAGCAGACAAATGAGGAAACCAAGAAAAGGTACACATAGCAATATTTATGGAAGACTTAATTATGCCAAAATTACAGAAAAATGAAAAGCTACAGGGAAGATAGACTGGAAAAGCAACTGACAAGGTAACAGTAGGAGGGCATATCTAAGGCTCTTAAATATACAATAAAGTCCCAAACATTTAGGATTTTTGTTTGGAAATATTTGCATGTTTATTTTTATACTCCAAGCAGACTTCAAAGAATTCTTCTTCGGGTAGAGAGGTAATGCTGGAGCTGTAATATGGAAGAAAGAGGTAACTGGGTACAAGTTTTATGGAATTATAATGAGTTGGCAGATTTTAAAAATTCCCTAGAGAGTACACTGGAAAATGGCTGTAAGGAAATGATTAGTTTGAGCTGGGACAAAGTATATGAACTGCCTGGACATAATAATGACTTAAGTTTAATTTTACTGGCTATCAAAAAAGCAGTTATTAAAAAATGAATTCAAAATCTAAACAAATTATGAAGTATTGAATATTGCAAAATAGATAAAAGAACTGAATTGGAATCTATAGAAAAAGCGATGAGCGAATTACACAGAAATAAATGGAATTTATGGGAACAATACATGTAGAACAATGCTCAGGAGAAATAGTGAGGTAAAAGGCAGGAACTGAGTAATTTATGTAATGCTGAACTGAATGACAGTTGTACAAAGAAAGAAAACATATGTACTGTATAATGTATGCAAATGAAAAAAGTACTAATATGGTTTTCTTTTCTATTAATCTGTCTGTCTTAAGTGATAATTTAATAAAGATTTTTTTAAAAATGATGACTGTGTCTTTTGTTTGTGTACCTTTGTCATCTTTATCTGTCCTGTTTAACTTTTACTTCCGCTGCTTACCTCTGATTTTGTGCTGCTGAAGAAATTAACTCTTTTCCTTATCATAAGCCTCACTTTTCCTTATTCTCTCAGCTTTATTAACCATAGAAAAGTTAAACTTTTATAGATGCATGCAAGAAATTTTCTGATGTTAACAAATGAAGCTGAGACTTCAGAAAGAATGAAAGAAGGTGTTTACCCAATATTGATCTTGGATGAAAGTCTGTTGTCACTTATGAATATACCTACACAGCATAAGACTTGTGTTAATTCTCACAAGGAGAAATGGCAACTAAGAAAAACCTGTCCAGCATAGGGAAGCCAGGAAAAGTAAATGTTCAATGGGTTATGTCGCACGTGAGAGTGTGAGAGAGAGAGAGAGAGAGAGACTCTGCAAGACAACTGCAATATGATTGGCTCTTGTCTCACACATAAAAAAGACATGGGTACAATTATGGTGGTCATACATTGGGTCATCAGGTGTGCAACTGGAAAAATGAATAAAAACATTTTCTATTTGCAATATTCTTAAGGCAGCAATACAACGAATTTCCATAATTCATACCTTTGCCTCAATCAGTCTCACTAAAAAGATCTCCTCTTAGAACGAACATAAAATGAAATTACAAAAAAAATAAAATTGCATACACGTCAGCACTAGATGCAAATACAATCACAAAAAAAGAGCTTAAGTTAATCCTACCTCTATGTATATTATAAAACCACTTCATTCAAAACTACATTTGAACCCAACATATTCCAAAAACACTCAACATCTACATTCCACTACCTTAATCCCTTATTCCCAATACACTTAATCTGAATCACTCCTTAATCAATTTGAATTTGCAAATGTTTCTTCCCTCAAACAAAACTGCATGGTCGCTCAGAGAACAATAATTACATCTCCAAATTACCCTGAAGTACAGACTACACCCCTATTGTAAGTCAGTGCAAATGAGTGGGTCCATTCACATCATCTCAGGATCACTACCTTAAGCTATCAATTACCTCCCTGATCCTTACATTTGCTTTGTCTAAGGAAGTGCAGTAGTGTAAGGTGTTTACTGTAAAATGCAGTTGTGCAAGATCTTACCATAACAGTAAATGTCCTACTGATCACTGTTGCAGAATTCCAATACTGATGGGTTACCTTGTCTGAGGGAACCTTGTCTGGCCAGCTTACAAAGCTGAAACCTTCCTGATGCACCATACGTCCAGTGTGTGAACTCAGCCCACAGGTGTAGGGTACAAAAGCTGATGTAAGAGAGTGAGATGCTCAGACCATCTACTGCCAGGAAATCCTGGAGGAGCCTGAGTATAATAGCAATAAAAAACTGGTACAGCCAAGAAGAGGGGAGGAAACTGTTTTCTGCCTTAATTCAGAAAGTACAGAGAGGCCACAAGATAGAAAGTACAGTTGCATTAAGTCCTACTTACCTGAAACAGAAGATGTTCAAACGTCACACTGCCTCGCTGTCATATGGTTTTTATGTCCATGACTAAGCACCACCCATCAAAGAAAGCCTAATCCTATCAGTCATTTATTCAGGTTTTTAGTGTTAAGTAGGACACACCAAGAAGGACCAAAGCAAGAATTGTTTGAAATCAACCAATCTGTAGCCATAAAACACCAACAAAAATAACTAAAGCCAAACAACAACATAAAACAGTTGGATACCACAGAACTATATACAAATGAGGGAGATGGTGGGTACTTCCACTGAGTATGAAATTCAAATATTTCTTGTTTCAGGTAAGTAGGACTTGTACAACTGTACTATGTTCATCAATCAGACTGCTTCATTGGAATATAGGTAGATTCCCAAAGTTTACACTACCCGGAAGGAGGAAGGATAAGAAGCACCTGCAGAATGGTCCTCACAAAGCCTGCTCTGGAACTTGAGTAAGAGCTGAGTTGGCAGTGCTTTGTAAATCTACGAACAGTGAACCAGGTTGCTTCTGCTAAAATGTTGCTACAGTCCTCTCCTTTCCAATATACCATCTAAAAGAATGTGGATCTGGCAGAATATGCCTTAACCTTGCCTGGATTACATTTATCATGGTGGGAATAACAAAAAAAAAACAGTAGGGGGCAACCAACAAGCAACTTTTTGCTTAGACAGGTTGACTCTTCTTAGTCACAGAACAGGAAACAAACAGCTATTCACTTTTCCTGAAGGACTTAGTTAAATCAAGGTAGCACCTGAGCTGCCTGTTCACATCCAAGGTATGGAGAATCTTCTCTCCCTTGATTTAGATTTCAGAAAGAAATCTTGGAGACTGATGACTTGACTCGAGATAAATTTAGAAACACCTGACATGAAAGAAACATTAGTATGTAAAACCCTGTCCTTGTGGTAAAGTAAAAATGTAAAGTTGGCCCACCATGAGCGCTTGCAGATGGTTAGAGTAATAACAAAACAGTTTTCAAAGTGATGAATCTCAAATCAGCTTGGAAGATGGTTCACAAGGGGATAATGTCAATTTTTCAAGAATAAAAAGTTGAGATCCCAAGGAGGAGGGGATTTGCTTTGGAGGGGTCACAAGTGCAACAATTATTTCATAAACTGTTTTACCACAGAAAGAGACAAAAGACTGGGATCCATGTGCAGACTAGCTGAGATGGCCACAATATGCACTGTTAATATATGCATAAGATAAGCAGTCATTGAGTAACTCACAAATACTTAAAAATCAGAGGGGAAGACGCCATACCAGGCCATTCTGATATCGGTTATTCAATACCTACAAAACATCTTCTACTTGTCAGCGTAAGATCTTCTAGTTCCAGATTTTCCTGTTTCCTTCAATACCTACTGCACATCCTCATTGAACAAACGTCTAAAAGGTATCAAGATAGAATCATACAGGCTTTCAACAGCAGTTGCTCCAAGTGTGGGTGCACTAGTCACACCTATCATCCAGTGAAAAGATCCAGTGTGTTAGGAAGCTTGTGGTAATTGCCCTTGGCCAATTCCATTAAAAGGGAGAACCAACTCTGCCGAGGAGAAAAGAGGGTCAACCACAATGATCTTTTGTAATTCTTTCTGAATCTTCAGAAGTACCTTGTGTACTGGTGGAAACGCATACAGGAACATTCCCACCCAAGGGAATAAGGATGCTTCTCTCCAAGCATCGCTGGAAGGATGTCCCAAACAGAATTTTTCCAACTGCATGTTTTGAAAGGAGGCAAACATATCTAATTCAAGTATTCTCCACATCTGGACCAAATCATGGTAGACCTGATAAGAGTTTCCACTTTTGAGGGAATGTCTGGGATCTGCTTAGTCTGTCTGCCACTATGTTTTGCACTGATGAGATGTATGAGGCCTGAAGCATCAGAGACTGCTGTAAGGCTAGCACCCAGGCGATCACTGTCATCCAGAAAAGAGGGTATGACCTTGTACTCTCCTTGCTTGTTTAGGTACCATGACTGTGGTACCATCTGTCACCAATAAAAGGGGACCTGGAGACAATAAGTGGCAACAAATTTTTAAGTTTTGAAATGATGCCAACATTTCTTTTAAATCTGTGTTCTTTGTAGCATTTGAAGGACCCCACACACCTTGTACTTGAATTACCATGTACACTGTTCCCCATGCAAAATACGAGTCCATTATGACTGACTGAACTGGGGTCTGCAAGGAGAAGGGTAGGTCTGGATTGAGAGACATCTGATCCCGCCATTACTGTAAGTCTCATTTTGCAAAATTCAGCACTGGTACATGGAACTCCAAGGAAAGCAGGTGCTGGGTCCAACATTTTTTTTCTTTTTTAAGTACCACTGAATCTTTCTCATATGGAGTCTGGCCCATGGCATAGCAAGGAACACCGATGCCATGAAGAATAGAATTTTGACAAACTCTCTTGTGGAGATGGCTTACTATAGAGAAAAATCTTGAAAATGTTCTGAACAGTGAGGACAATGTCTTCTGGTAGAAAGGTCACACTTTTTTCCTCTGTCCATTACTATGTACCCACGGAAGACAATTCTTTGTGAGGGTGTTAGATTTGTAGATTCAATTTCTAGTTCAGAGCAAATGCCATTTGATAAGCATCCATCAAATGTAAAGTCACCATGAAAACAGTGGTCTGGAAAAAGGGGTAAGACCATCTGCATTTTAGGTATGCCAAATCTGACACTAGTCTCTATGACAGCTCAATTTTGTGTATCAAAAAGATTCTGGTGTAAAACTCTTTTCCTTTTTGTAGTGCAGGAACTCCTGCTTGCAACTTGTGAACAAGTAACAGAGAACAGGGGTGTCTGGCCTGGAAGGTCCAGGGGGATTTCCCTGAAGGGAGGACAATTTGCTATCCACTGTCAAGGGCATTTCTCACCAAATTATTTTCAGCACCCACTTGCCTGAGACTATTTGTGGCCAGGTTACTTGGTTGAACAAAACCCGGGTGAAGGTGAAAAGTAGGCAGGACAGGAAGAATTTCTGGGATGCCCTGAGTCTTGGCACATTCTTTAGCAAAGAAAGATTTTTTTTTTTTTTAAAGGAACCCCTTTTATTAGGTCTGTAGGCATTATCCTCTTGCTATTTCCTCTTAGTACCCTGACTCTTGTTAGGCTTGGATTTTTGTCTGTCTGCCCTTTGAAGCCGGATGTCTTGCTAGGGAAGAACCTGGGAGCATGAGACATTCTAGATATCCAGTACATCAATTTACCTCTATTACCCCCATGTAGTTCTGCTGCTATCCAGATTCTTAAACACAAATTCAGAACTTAAAGGAGCATTCAAAATCTCATTTTTTAAATCCTCAGAAAAAGTTTGGTTATGTAACTAAGCAAACCTTTCCAATACAACAGAAGCAAGTTAATTTCAAATAGTGTCTGCACCTTCCAAGACATTCCTCAAAGCATGTTTTGAAAACCGAGTCACATCAGAAACAATCTCATTCACATATCACTACTGTTCAGCAGGCAAAGATGCAGCTAAGTCATCTAAACTGCAAATATATTGTAAAATAAACTTTCACACCAAGCCCTGATAATTCAAAATTCTAAAGACTAAATTACTAGAAAGAGCTAAATTTTCCCGAAATTCTAACCACATGCCAATTTTATCTGGTTGTATAGGGTTAGAAGAAGCCAAGGCTCTCAAGTTAGAGATGGGAGCTGGAGAAACTGCAGCTGAGTCAAGTGACAAAGGAATAAAGAGAGCTGCAAGATCAGAGTGCACATTATTATTTTCTTATCATCTTTTTAGGAACTGGCTCAGTAGTCAAAGGGGTTTTACATATAGCTTTACAGACAACTTCTAAGGCTGGTAACAAACAAGGAACAACCAAAACATTTCACATCTCATCCTCATTAAGATCATAAACTGTCAACTCTAAACCTAGCATCTGTGGAAAGGTGAGCACTTCCTTGGGTTTTTGAACCTGTTAAACTTCAGAAGAATCAGATTGTATGGGCTAAGTGTTTGCTACTGTCTACATCAGTGCCTCCATCAAAATCTGTGGCATTAGGCTGATCTCTAGAAAAGGCAGCTCCATAGTCAAGCTGAATAGGAGCAGAGCCTCAGACATAAGCTGACTGTAAAACACTCACCTAGGGAAACCACATCAGCCTTATACCTGGCAATAACCTGTCATTTGTGAAGTTTCTCTTTCTTCTTATTACAAACTACAATAGAGGCAGGAAAAAATATATCTTGGGATAGATTATTATGTCTGGTAAGTGGTCTCTTACCACAGACCACTCCTGCAACTGAGCACAATATTAAATATCCCTGCAAGATGTGTCTAACCCCTATAATGTACAGGTCTGCTGGCTCACACCATGGTTGTCTGCAGGACAGCTTAAGGCAACAACAGATTCACAAAATGTAGGCTAGGGAATGTTTTTGTTGAGCTCCTTTTTTCAGGTGCAACTAGATTTGATGGGTGTGGGGCAGATGTATCAAGATCCATCAAGTCAGAGAAAAAACACCAGCCAGAATAACACATTGACACTATTAAGGGCTAAGGGCAGTAAAAATGGAAAATATAAATTATGTTCTCGCACAGTATATACGGCTCAACTGTAATGGTTTAAATTTTGCCAAGCCTCATTTTACAATCTACACAGTGTAGAAAACAGCACGCACAATCAAAGTTCCAAGTAAAGTTCTCGTGTCCAAATAGTGACAAAAAAATCAAATATATGCCTTTAAATCAAACAGAAACCCTTTACAATAGCTTAAATAAGCACTCCTTACACAGATTCTCTTTTAAGAAATGAGGGAAATCCCCAGAAAAAATGCAAATAAATTACAATTTTATCGCAAATTAAACAATGAAACTGCTATAGCAGTGTTAAACCAGTAGAAATATCATAAAAATGAAGAACAAATAAAACATTTTCCTATCATTACTTCAAAATGAAAATTGTCTAATCTGTTAGAGAAATATTAAGTGTTCTCATTGCTTTTTTGGTTATGGACAATGTATATAGTTTGTTTTTCTTGTTACTATATGTTAAGTTATTGTGTTATAAAATGAATAAAAATATTTTGGGAAAAAAAACTTCAAATGAAGCAAATAAAGAGAAACAACAGGCATCTTGGCACCATGCCTAGACAGTCCCTAGTATTCTCACAGGAATTAACAGCAGTTGTAAACAGTAATGGCGATATTATAGTTGAGGGCCTCACCAGATGCGCAGTAGCAAGCCCCCCCAAACCCACCCCTCCCTTGATATGTCTTTCATGAATATGCATTCCCTCCGCATGTACAACTGAAGAAAAAGTGCACTGAACTAGTGAGGCCCTCGACTACAATATCGCCAGATAAAAAACTGTCTGTCTACAGTGAATCGTACCTCTCACAACCTCCCATCTCCAAAATGGGAAACACTAGCCCTCAAAATGTGAAACACATAACCAACGGCTGCTTACTTAACCTATCAGTTTACAGTGAATCGTACCTCTCAACTTCCCCATCTCCAAAATGGGAAACGAGATTTTGCAGGACAAACCATAAAACCACCGAAAAGAACCTAACTTACTGTTTTGCCAACATAAAAAAAAACTGTATTAAAATGGCATCTGCTATTGTTTACTCCTGTTCGAATAAGTGAATATTCATAGTGATGTCTTCACACTGACTTCATGAATATTCACCTGGTATTCGGCATGTTAGCTCGAGGGGGCACTACAGCTCGGTAAATACTAATGGTAAAGAAATGGGACAGATATACTGTTTGCCCTGCAAAATCTCGTTTTACCACAAAAATGTCCCAGTCTGGGCAACTAAAAAGGTGGCAAGCCTAAAGTATGGTCGCCGGTTTTCCAACAACATTTAGTTTCCGAACTGCATTAAATTAATGAAACTTACATTATATTTTTTATGAGGGGCAGGGAAAAAATGGGCCGTTTGTGTACATTTCATATTTTCATCTCATGTATGCACGAGCAAATTAAATATGCAGACCGGGTTGTCACTCAATTTGCGACACGCCCACTTCTGCGCAAATCGAACTGGTGAGGCCCTGAACTACAATATCGCCACAGTAATGATATTAAAATAAAAAGTTAACACACACATACACGCACGCACACACACACACACATTACATACATACATATATATATATATATATATATATATATATACACACACACACACACACACACACACACACACACACACACACACACACACACACATACACATACACAATGTTTTAATAAAACAGAAAGAAAACAGAAGTATATAATAATAATAATAATAATAATAATAATAATAATAACAATAACAATAATAATAGGAGTGGAAGTTCCCAAGTTTAGAAGATGTAATCCACCAATGTTGGCTATGGAAAAAATCAATTGTGCAAGTCCTTCAACTGGCACTAGAGACTGTTTGACTCTGTGACAGAGTTAGGCTTCCCCTGATGGAAAAGGCTTAGCCAACCCCGTATAAGAGAGAATCAAAGGAGGGGATTCTGAGCTCTGGAAAGCTGCCAGTGTTTGTGTAGGCACAGAGCCCATGTACCACTAAGCCAGTGTGAATGATGAACACAGGAGAGAGGGATTCAATCCTGCAACAGTGATCAGCAGGACATCTACTGTTAATTATGTTCTCATTCAACTGTACTATGTTTTTCTTGGATCACTGTTGCAGTACTCCAGTACTGATGAGTAATTACCAAAGCTAGAGGTTAAGGTTGGATGGGTGAGAAAATGGAGAGATGTTTACTGGTCCAAGCAGGACATATCTAGCAAAAGAGGTTGTAGATATGGAGAATGTGCCCACTGTGCAGTGTCTTGATGACTAGGTGGCTGCCTCCAGAATAGATCTGGAGTCAGTGCCTTTAAATGTAGCTCCGGATAAAGAGACTGCTCTGGTGAAATACACCCTCAAGGGTTAGAACAGGGATTTATTAACGGAGGTGTAACAGAAGGTGATGGATTTCAATATACAGATGGAGATATTTGGCTTGTAAACAGCGTTACCCAACTTAACCTCCTGGAAAAAGACAAACCAATGGCCTGTTTTTTTTTCACATTTTTTTCTTGTCTAAGCAGAATTCTTGCACATGCAATCAATGAATGGAAGAGTCAATGTTCTGTGGATTAAGAAAGAAGGTAGGCAAACGGATAGTCTAGCTGAGTGACAGCTCATCTACTACTTTCTGCTTAAAAAAGGGGTTAGCCCTTACGAAGACCCTATCCCTTATGAAAGATAGTAGGGCCATTAGGGCTTGTGGCTAGAAAACATCTGGCAGAGGTAAGACCAACCAGCAGAACCATTTTGCAGGTACAGAATTTTAACAAGGCAGAGGCTAATTGTTCAAAATGTGGTAGGATAAGGTTTTCCCAAAGTTCAGATCTCAGGGAGGCCAAAAAGTCCTCCTAGGTGGTTTCCAGTGAATAACACCTTTTAAAAACTGTTTTGACTTCTATTCTGGGAAGCAAAGGAGGTTTTAAAGGCATGCAGGCAGAAACAGCAAGCAAGTGTACCTTGATGGAGGAACAGGTTAGTCTACTTTGAGTAACTCACAAAAGTAGGATAAAATAATGGGAATACCCACCAAAAAAATGGTCTTGAATCTTCTTGAGATTCCAGATAGAAAATCTTTTCCAATTGGAGAGATGAGACTTTCTAATCATAGGTTTTCTTGCCTCCTGAAGCACATCTTATGAAAATTACTGCATGAAATGGATTAAAACTGTCACCCAAACACTCTGGTTGAGTGGCTGCAGGGTGGGGTGTACCGGGAAGCCTTTTTTCTATGTATGTCCACTTTGTGGGGTAACTTATAGTGATGGTCCTTGGCTAGATGGAGAAGGGGAAACCACTACTGCCTGGGCCAGAATTAAATCAGTAGGAAAACTCTTGATTTGTACCTATGGATCCTCAGGACAACTTCTGGGATTGGGGGAGGCATAGGGAAACTTCCCCCTTTAGTTCAAACACATGGTATCCATTCTCAAGGCCTGGAGACAAGGGGTCCTGGGGCACAACTTGAATTGTCTGTTCTGAGAGAAGGCAAAAAGATCTATTTGATGAATAACCCATCTGTGGACTATGTCGAGGAAGACCTCTCTGTTCAACATTTATTCATGGAGATCTAACACAATTAAACAGCTTACAGGGACAATTTTGATTTTACTGTATTGTCCGATGCTAACAGAGTCAGCCTGCACAGCTGGCAGGACTTGGTGTCCCCCGTTTGCTGATGTATCACACGACCATGGAGCTGTCTGAGAAAAACCTGATAGGGCCTGGGTTTATGACGTGGGTAAACACCTGAAGGGCTTGAATAAGGGCTTTCATTTCCTCCACACTCATGTGTTGTGTTTCCACATCTCTTTCAAGTACCACTGGCCTTGAATCCTTGTGGGCACCATCTAATCACCCCGAGCCAGATCTGATGCATCTGTATGGAAGTCCTAGATGGGTATGGGTAGGTGGAAGGTAGGCCCTTGATTGAGTTGAATTTGATACACCCACCATTTCAACTTCTTCTTTAGAGAAGGCAGGGGAAACATTTAAAGTCCAGTGGGTGACAGTAATAAGACCAAAGGGACTTCAAGTACCACTGCATCTTTCTCATATGTAGTCTGGCGAATGGCACTACCTTAGGATTTCTCTTGCGGAGGTCAAATGTAGAGAAAACGAGGACTGGAATTAGCTGGATAGGACCTTCTCCTGAGGAAGGAACGCTATCAGAGAGGGTCCTCAGTCTGCAACCTAAGGCAAGATGCTTGGGTGGGGTCAGAGAATACTTATTGAGGTTGAGAGTGAAACCTAGTCTTTGCAGACGCAACAGTGTGAAGTGGAAATGTGGCCAAAGACTGGCCTGGGAAGAGGCCCCAGTAAGAAAATCGCCTGGGTAGGGAAACATTTGTATTCACTCGGTTCTGCAAAAGACATTAACTGGTGTGACTTACTTTTTGAATAGCCTGGGAACAGTAAATAACCAAAGGGTAAAGCAGAGAAATGAAGCTACAATGAAAAAACAGAAAACCTGATCAATTTCATGCAGGTGTTTGAAACAGGGATTTGCAGATTAAGTATCCTTCAAGTCTAGGGACACTAGAAAAGCCTATGGAAGGATAAAAACTTGCAAGGACAGCATCTTGAAAATGGCATTTTCAGAAAGGAATCAGGCTGAGACAAATCCAGTACTGGCTGCCAGGTACCCTCATTCATGGGGACAAGTAAGAATCTTGAACAAAAACCTTTTCCTAGGCCTAGGGGTAATACAGGTTCTATAGTCCCTGGGAAAAAAGGTCCTGAATGAAGGGTAGGATGAGGTGAGCCAGAATGGGAGTGGGAGGAAGGATTCCCATTGAAGATGGGAGGTCAGTCCAAAACAATTTTGTAGTTGTGCTGGATGACAGACAAGACACATTTGCCTGGAGTGACGAATTCCCAAGTTGGGATGGATCAAGAGGGTCTTTTGGGCAAAGGATTTTCTGGACTGAGGAGGAAAGGCAAAATATAGAGTCTGGTTTATCTGGATAAAGCAATTTTCCAGGTTTAAATTCTCTGGTAAGTTTCACCTTTATGTCATTTCTTGGTCTGCTTTATGCCCCTATTGGGGGGGGGGGTGGCTTTTGCTCCCTATAGACAAATGAAGAAGGTTTGGAAGCATACCTCTCAACCTCTTAGTGCAAGAAATCTGGAGAAATCCCAACAAACTGGGGGGGGAGGGGTCAAAGGCCCAAAAATAGGGACATATTTTAAATATTGCACTTATAAACTTAGAAAGTAGCTACAGTAACGGCTTGTTTTAACATACATTTTGTGAAGGATTTGAAGTCTGAAACTGAAATGTATGCTATTACTTAGTGAATTCAATCCTCAGATCATTCCAGTCATTTGCCAGAAAACCACAAATTTTTTGAGGTGCAGACCAAACATACGAGACAAAAATCTGGACATGCTGTGAAAATCTGGACAGTTGAGAAATATGCAAGGATAAGTCCATTGATATCTAGGCACTGATATGAGAAAAGTCTGTATGAAATCCTGCACTATTTTTCCCCTTCCCCAGCAGAGTTTTGATAAGTTTGGCTGACAATAGGGTCAATGGCTTGGTTTTAATATTTTCAGGAAGTGACTGAAGATGAAGCCAGGTAAATCTGTGAAAAAAGATACAATGGCTGCAGCCTTAGAGGAAGCCACTGCAGCACTATGACTGCATTTAGTGGAAAAGTTTGGCTACTTGTGTAGTTTGACTGAGCACACACATAGCCTGTACCTTATGTTTAGAATCCTCTGAATTAGCCATAGTTTTATTAAACACCCCTATAATGGAAACGAGCTATTTTTGTTTTCTGAATTTGATACTTTAGGGCCCTGAAGGCCAATGTGGCACAGGTGTATACCTTTTTAATGTACCTCTCAATGACCCTACAGTCTCTATTTGATGGCAACACATTAGCAACAAGTAAAAGTTTAGTGGGTTTATCAATGGAAAGAGAGAAAAGCTTGAAGGGCTGATACAGGATTTTTGTATAGAAACTTCTTGTACTTAGGAACCGTGTAAAACCTATCAGGCTTTTTAGAAGCTGGAGGCTGTAAACCAGGAGAAGTAGAAGTGGATGCAAAAAATCCAGGAAAGCCTCTAAGACTTGGGGAACAGGTGTGGATTAGGAGCCGCTACCTCAAAGCAAATTGCAGCATCTTTAATGTACATGACTTGCCTGCCATTCCCACTCAAAATGCTACCTATTAACAGTGATGTTCTCCCAAATGAAATTTCTTTGACTAGGGAGTCAGGGGACAAGGTGTCTTCAACTTCTGAAACAAAGTGTCCAGGAGAACAGATATGAGATGACTATGCCAAGAGTCCACATCTGAATCAAATTTCACCTCTTTTCTTTCTCAGATGAGGATGTGTGTTGCCCCTTCAGAGGATGGGAGCTTGTGAAGGGGTGGCTAGAAAGGAAGGGGGGCTGAAAAGACAAAATGACCTTGCAAGAACTCAAGCTATTCCTTTTCATAAGACATCTAAGTGGGTGAAGCATGCTTTTTTTTTTTTTTTTTCATTTTCTTAGACAGAATATCCACCCTACTATGGTGCAATGGTTCAGAACCCTGACAGAGCTCGATTAAGGTGCCCGGGTACTTCTTCCCCGACAAGGATATGAGGTATTCCCTTTGAAATGATCATCTTCTCTGTAGCAGCTGCTGTAGCTCATTCTCATTGGATGTATAAGTAACAGACATCATATTTGCCTCCAGTAGTGTTACAGTACAAGGCGCCTGAGAAGGAGTTGGACAAAGCAGATTTCTACTGTACCTCAGTGGGGAAATCTGAATTAGACTGGCAGCTAAAGACTCAGGTCTTGGTTTCTTCATCATCTTTCTCAGTGTGAATATGAAGTTCATGGCCGGGAACTCCATCATCTTGCTTTGCGAGAGGAGCTTTGGAAGTTAGGTCTCTAAATAAGTTTAGTTTGCATGGTTTTATGGACTAATGATTGGCAGACTTTACAGTTTCTATATTTTGCTCAGCCCCTAACAAAACAGATGCTGGAAATGGCAGTCTCTAAAAGGGATCTGCCTGCCAATATCACACTTACTCCTCTTAGCTAACAAGAAAAATAACAAAAACAAAGAAGGTTTCCCAATGAGGTACTTATCTGAATAAATCTAGCCAAAAGGTAACAGCAACTGCAACATGGTGTTCAGACCAGAAAAAGCAAAGATCCTGCGTTTGGACTAGCAGCAACATATTCTGAGGATCTTACACTCATATGACCATGAAATGAGGTCATATGCCAGATATATGGTACATCAGGAAGGTCTTGGATTAGATTTGCAGTTATTCACAAATGTAAAAAAAGGCAATGTCATAAAATGTAGACAGTACATCAACTTAGTGGCAAGTAAAGATAAGCGCAACAGATACATATATATCATGTATAAACACACTACAGTACCAAAAAGCTAGCAATCCTATTAAGGCTCACAACAGAATATTTTACAACAGTGTAACTAATAAAAAAATGTGCTATTCTGTAACAATCTAAAGGAAGGAGTGTTACATTATTGTTACAATGACCTCACCTCAAAGATCTACTGTCATGGCAAGTACCTTACACAAATACACAAGCTTTTCAGGGAGTGTCACTGTTAGTATAATTCAAAACATTTGGGTAGAGCACCTTGGATGCAGAGAAGTAGCAAAATAAATGCCGCAGGACCGCTCCAGTGGTGTATAGAGAATAAAGCCAACTTGTGTTCCATTAGCAGCTCAGGTGACTTATGCAGTAGTAGGGAGGAATGGAAGAGGACACTTACTGGTGATCCTCCTCAAGGGGAGGCATGATCCAAAGAAGGGAGTTTCCCTCAGACGAAACCATAGAGCAAGGGGGTGGGGAAAGAGAAAAGTGAGTAAGGCATATAAAATAAAAAAAAAATCCCACCAGACAGAAGCATAGATGACCAAGCTGCCAAGGCACTTAAGATCCAAAACCGCCCTAAGCAACACCAAAGAAAGTAAGGGGTGGGGGGTCTGGGATAGAAGGATGCTGGGAAATCCAGACTGATGTGGTGAATCATAGGCCAGGCTGGTATAAATGAGGTCCAAGATGAACAAATATATAAATAACTACAAGAGAAATTTCTGATACGTCTTACACCAAACTAATTACTATTATACAAAACTACTGGAGAAAGATGATACAGATGTGTGTGCCTGTAAATATGCATGTAAGAGTATGTGTGTGTACAAATACATACATACATGAACATAAATGCTTCTGACTGTGTGTGTATACATACACATACAAAAAAAAAAAAACATTTATATATATATATATATATATATATATATATATATATATATATATATATATAGATATGTACAGATGTATAAATGTGTGTGTGTATATATATATATATATATATATATATATATATATATATATATATATATATATACATACATAGGTATCTTTCATGCATTTGAAAGTTAACATGTTCGAATCATGAAAATACTGGCAAAAACTATCATAAATGGATAGATCGCAAATTGCTGGTCTTTTCATGTGAGGGACTGAAGTACACTAGGGATTGGGAATTTGCCCATTCTTGCTACTAAAGTAAGCTCTCTGAGTTTGTATACTAGTAGTATTTTCAAAGTAGTATTTTCAAACAGTTACATTCAATTACTTTGTATGATTTTTATTTAGAGGACCTGTAGTACAGCCAGATACATGGGTTCACTGTCTTTCATTGATGTGGCTTGTAACTGACGAGTGAAAAAGCCGGAACAGCTGATTGAAACTTGCCAGGTTTTTTCACTACAGTACAGTGGGGTTCAGAGAACATGCCCTTTCCCCACTTTAATACAATCTTGGAGTTTGTGTAAATAATTAGCAGGGGTGTAAGGGGGGGGTGCAAAGCTACCTTGCAAACCTTGGCTAGTGTTATGTCAAAGTTTTAATGTAAAGATCACAAAAGGAATGTGCTTTATTTTTGCAAAGTTAAGTTGGTTGAATGTTGTACATTTTCAACAGTGTAGTAGTTTAAAATGTCAGCTGTTTTACATTCAATTTAATGATATTTCGATCTACCATACTATAATTATGTGTGCGCGCACACACACACACACACATATATATATATATATATATATATATATATAATACACAGACACACACATACTGTACTAAATGTGTGTAATACTGTCTGTTGGTTCACAACAGTGGGAAGCACACAAGTGACCCAAAGTATGGAAAAATTATATAAGGTTTTATAAATACTGTGTACACAGCAGCGTTTACAGTAAATTATAGTAATATTGTTTTAACTCAAGTATAATTTAATAAACTACCTTGTCTGGGTAGCATACATCAGTGTTTAAGAAAAGTTAAGACCGGTTTGGAGTGAGCAAATATTGTTAATGAATTTTAATGAGCTTTAACAGAGGGCTAAAGAAAGTCCACAGCAGTAGGATATGGGTGGGAGTTCACACTTGTTTAAGGGAAACGTTTTGGCCAAATCAGTAGCTCTTGGAGGAAGCTCTGAGAAAAGCAGAGTAAGATGGTTGGAATTTCCTATACTGAGAACTCTAAATGCAATCCTGTTACCCAAGCTGTTTTCCCAGCACCATGGAACTGTGTTACTCTGTGTAACGACCATAAAATTGTATTTTCTTTGGAAGAACCTGCACTTTAAGTTTGAGAATAGCCTGCCTCCTTTTATAAAGACTGCTGTTTCAGCTGCACTACTTTCCTATAGATACATGTGCGTGCACACACAAACACACACACATAACTTGTACATGCAAGGTAGCAACAATGTACTGGTAAGTATTGCCAAGTGTTAGCTTGGTAAAAAAAATATTTTAACAGTGTTTCAGAAACATGTCATACTTATGAAATGAAATACAGTATAATATAACCCATGCTAGAAAGGCTAGCTAATGTTTATAATACTGTGAGGAAATAAATGTATGGGCATAACATACAATGCATCTAACGAACATTTATAACTCTGAATGGAAAACAAGCTTCTATTCTGTTCAAAGGTCTGGCAAAAAAAAGTATGCTCTATGAAAGAATATCTGTAGATTTTGGTCAAACACTTACTATAGCTCTTAAGAAAAAGACATCTGAAGTATACAGCACTTTGTGCAGCTATCAACATTAACTCTACTTACCAAAAATACTGGTTTCATCAATATCTACTCAACACCAAGGAAACTTTTATAACTGAGCAACAACGATCCTTTAAAACTAAGCTTATATATTAACTTGCACAATCAGAGACACCTAATAAAAGACCAATCGCATTCACAGCAGAACTGTACAGAGCACTAGATATGGCAGTCTCAAGGAGTTGTTAATGCTAATTAGTCCCTTGCTCTGCCGTGGAAATATCACTAGATTCTCTGAATCACATTATCACACTATTTGAGTAGTGAAGAGAAAAAGGTGTTTACGGTCTTTTGATAGCATACACTCACTCACTAAAGTGGAAGAATCAGGACTGCTAGCTTAACGTGAGGTTGAGTAATGTGAAGCTGTGTGTGTGCAGTATTTGTGTGGCAGTGTCAGTTACAGAGTGGTATGACTGATGTAGTCTGGATGTGTGTGTGCTTGAAGTTGCCTGTGCAATTGTGTTGCTCGGGCTACTAGGGTGAACACTGCTGGAGTTAAATTTAACTACACTAGTTCTAAATTCAGAGACATAATGAGTTGATAATGAGATGCTGCTCACGGCAGTCTTGCGTCTCTGAATCACAGACTATTGCTTTTCTGCCACTGTTCACTATGATGTTGCCTTAAAAGAACTGGTGGCAATATTTTTTGTGAACCCAGATTACTTCCAAACATAATTAAATTTTTTAACGCAAAGCAAAAAAAGAAGTTATGTAGTTAATCTTCCATCTGCGTTGTCCATTTTTATTCTTCCTCAGCTGCTGAGTTCGGATCCAATCCTCGGATCTGACACGGCTGTTACTAAAGCTCATGGTAACCAAAAAGCTCTCGAGCGTTTCTCTCATCTATAATGTGCCAACCCCTAACATATCTCAAACCTTGCTGATTTTACCAGAAAAGTATCTGTTAACATGCAACTAACAATAAAGAAATACTTAGAAATGTATGTGCCCTATACAGGAAAATATATCAGGAGATCAATCAAAAGGACAGTGTCCTTGTAAAATCTCATTCCTCCAGAAGTTAATTGAAACAAAGGATGGGGAGGTTGGTGGGCGGGAACTTGAGGAAGAATGAAAATGGACAACATAGATGAAACTTTATAGTAAGTACATAATTTCTGTATCTGATTATGTCAATTTTCATTCTATCCTCAACTGTTGTGACAGAGTCCCCCAGCTACTTAAAACCCCAGGTGGACCCTAAGGAAGGATATTCCTGAGCACAGTAGAACCAAAACATGCTCTACCTCTCAAGGAGAGATCTAATTTGTAATAAGTGATAAGATATGAGGACTTGCCCAAGTTGCTGCTACACAAATGTCATCCATGGAAGTCTTGATAGAAATACTGAATAAGTTGCCATGGACCTAGTTCAATGGGCTCTTGGAGGTTTAGTTAAGGTAAGACCCAATTTGTTTTAGATAAAAGAAATACAGTCAGCATCCATATGGCTAAAGTAACTATTGCAACTGGTTTGCCCAATTTCAAATCTGCAAAGGAGACACACAACTGGCCTGTCTTTCTGATTTCTTTTGTCCTGCGAAGATAAAAATGGAACAGTCTGTGAACATCCAGTAAATGTAACATATATTCACCTTTGTTTGCAAATTTTGGAAAGAATACTGGCAAATTAGTGGAATGATTGATGTTGGATTCTGGCCCCACCTTGGGAAGGAAAGATGCAATGGTTCGTAATGTAATTCTATCCTTATGAAAAATCAGTTATAGCTCCACAATTCACAGACCACACCAACTAGTGTGTATGGTGTTCTTAACGCAAAGTAAGTTTATTTTTCCACAGTGTAACAAAGCGTTTTCGCCAGTCAAAATAGAATAGCTTCTTCAGAGAAACATTAAAACTTTTTAAGTGTTGGCGCTCTTTATACAATACAAAACGGACATGCTCTGTGTAAAATACACGTCATTTCCTTACCGTAAGATTTTTTATACACATACATCCTTTATAAAAATGTCTTAGACATACAAATATAAAAAAGAATTTAAAAAGAAACTGTCCATGTCGGTCCATACAACTCCCTCCATTTAAAAACTAGCTTCATACACCAAAGCTAGAATCTCCTCCCATATCCATAACATTATTTCTTGTACAATATGTAATATGGTCTTAAAGTAAGTGACTGTTACATCAGTCAACCACACTCCTGTACTATTACCTCGTCTTAAATATAAAGGTATGTCCCATAATTTGTAAAATGAAAAACATAAAAATGTATTTATATCATAAATGCAATTAATAAAAAACAAAAAATGCAGTTAATAAAAAACTAGATACATTTTGGGGCAGCAAAATATCCTTAATACATGTCCCTAATGCACCCTCACTCACTGTTGGGCATTGGTGTATCTATCTAAAATCTGTAATATACAAATAATGGCAGAGTAAGAAAAATACCTTAGTAGACTTCAACATTACCATTGTATACCCAATTCACTTCCGTAAAAATGAGTATATACTGTTAGAAAAGTCACTTGTTATGCCCCTGGGTACTATCCAATATTTACCTAGGAATTGAACTATCTAAGGTAACTTTTCAATTTAAGGAGACAAGAGATGTTACAATTTTCGTTTAGACCAGGAGAGTTGAAGGCATTCAATTTTATTTGCCATTCCAACTCCCTGGTTTCCAGTCTAATTGATGTAGGTCCTCCTCTACTACTCTGTGGGATATGGTCAATGGCTGTAAAATAAAATTTGTGTCCTATATGTTGGTCTATATGCTTTGCTAAAGCATTTTCATTATTTTGTTTGCTAATAGCGTACATATGTTGGTAAATCCTCTCCCTAAACTTACGGTCCGTTTTACCAACATAGTACGCAGGACAACTGTCACAAGTAGCAAGATAAACAATAGACCTAGTTTCACAATTTATCTTGTGACCAATCGAATATTTTTTGCCATTGATTCGAAATGAACTCCCTATTTTCACACAGCTACACCAGTTGCAGCGCCCACAAATAAATGTCCCTTTTTGTTTCGAAAAGGGATCAACCTTTTTGTTTCCTTCCAACAGGGTTTTCAAGTTTCTCCCCTTCCTGTACACAATAGTTTGTTTTGTCCCCAATTTTTCTAATAATAATCTGTTACTAGAAACAAAAAAAACAATTTTTGTAGAGAATAGAACTGATTTCTTTCGAATCTATGTTATATGTTGTAATAAAACTACAGGAATAGCTCTGTGTCCCTTCATTAACCTGTGTTAAAGTAGATTCCAGATCCATATTTTTTATCACAGGAGTACATGTGAGCACATTACCACCAGTGCTAATTTGGATGTTTAACAAAGGTGTGTAAAAACCATTCTCTCTCTTATTCCTCACCTCTACTATTAACTCGTTGATTAATACTTCAGGATAGTCTCGATTTTTAAACATGTCATAAAGAAGCTGACATTCAATATTGAATTTGTCTTCAGTGCTACACATCTTTGCTGCTCTAATCAGTTGCCCTTTAATGATAGAGCGTTTCTGTTTATATGGATGTTGGCTAGAATAGTGAAGAAATGAGTTGCAATAAGTTTGTTTCCTATGTATTGAGGAAGTCAGCAACCCATCTTCTAAATTCTTTTCTAGTTTAACATCCAAATAATCCATATTGGATGTAGAAAATTTGTGTGTAAACCTGAAGAATTCAGTAGTGTTATTCATGTAATCAAGAAGTTCCAACGCATCCTGTTCTGAACCCTTAAATATCATAAAGATATCGTCCAGAAATCTTGTGTAGTAGGCTATCTGGTGTGTGTAGTTTGGATTCCCAAGAATGAATCGTTTTTCCCAGTAGGCTACAAAGATATTAGCTACCGACGGGCCACATGGTGAACCCATTGCTATGCCTTGTGTTTGCAAAAAGTATTTTTTATCAAATGTGAAGAAATTAGATGTTAGTATTATATCTAGTAGGTCCGTAACTGTATCGATCTCATTTTTCGGAACCTCTAGACTGGTCAAAAAACTGCCTATCCACTCAATGGCTTCCAAATGAGGTATAGATGTGTAAAGATCCACCACGTCTATAGTAAGAAAATTGCATAGTGGATCTATTTGGAGCTCATTGATGTCAGAAAGGAAGGACCATGAATCTTTACAAATGTAAGGCACTGTTTTTATATACTTGGAAAGGATTTTGTCCACTAGGCATGCACATGGGTAAGTCATAGAAGATCTAGCATCTATGAGTGCTCTCATGGGTGGGTTATGAAGGTCTTTGTGAATCTTTGGAATTCCAAAGATAACAGGGGTCTTAGGTGTAGTGATGTCTATATATTGGTAGGTGTCATTATCAATTTTCCCTGCCAAAAATAGGTCACGAAAATAACCCCTGTTTCTAGAATAGACCATGTTCATCTCATTGACAGAAGCAGGTGTATAAGCTGGACTATCCAAAATACAGGACATTTTTTGGATATAGTCAACATTGTCAAAGATGACCAACCCTCCCCCTTTGTCAGGTTTGAAAACCCTCACTGGTAAGTGGCAAAGTTCATTTAAGAGCACTTTTTGTCCCTTAGAGATATTGTATTTCTGATGCCTAGAACAATTGTTTCTATTGGAATCTAGATATCTAAGATCAAACTCACACACTCTTTCAAAGAGAGACAGGTCGGGGTGTATTGGTGGATTGAATACACTTGACAATTTTAATTTACAACCATCCTGTTGCATAGGGGTTGAAAACAATAATCCTAGGTTTAACTTCCGTGTAAAACATTTCAGATCAATAATAGTGTCTGTCAGATTGAAATGACTGCTAGGTACAAAAGTATTACCAAGAGCCAATAAATCAATTAGCTCTTGTTCTATAGTAAAACTAGAAAAATTGTAGATTTTAAAATCCCCTTTAGTATTGACCAATATTTTAACACTGGTGTCCTGATGAATATCCAAGTGGCTATCACAGTTCAAACTTGATTGTTGTTCCATCGTCTGTTCCTGTAATTCTTCTGGTATTTGTTGTTCCGTTGGCCTAAAAAAACATTTTTGTGGTTTTGTTGGCCTTCCCCCTGGAATCGTTGGCCATTGTTATTGTTATAATTACTGGCCTTGATTCTACTGCTCCGCCGTGGACCCTCAGGAACTTCCAGTTCGTATTCATCCTGAATAGTATCCACTACAGAGTCTACTTGGGGCCCTTGGTCATGCCCGTTGGAATTGCATGATGTGACAGTAGAGGTAACCTCACGTTGTGCATATGCCGTTGTTAATTTAACATAGGCTTTATTTTGTTGGTAAGCTATTCTGTCTCTGGCTAATTTTTTACCCTTGTTGACTTTGAGTTTTACCAGCAACGCATCTATGCTATTAAAAATGCGAGCATAGTCATATTTGTACCTTACAAAGTCAATGTCCATCTTAATCAGTTTATCCAGATCATTGATCTCAACTGTCAACATAGAAATATGTGACGTGTAATGTTTGATCATTAGCTCCAACAATTGAAGACCTTGTTGGTCAAACAGAACTCGCAAATCTGTTAAGAATGAATCATCCGCAAGTAAGCCAGTCGGTGCAAAAGAACTACGTAGTCCCTTTGGAACAATTTTATCTTGTACACATTGGTTCAAATAGCATACTTCCAACTGTAACTTCCTTAGTTTTAACAGTTTTTGATCGAATAATTTAAGTCTACTTACTAAGGTATCCACAGTTGTTACCATATTAACCTCCTGTAGTGCCGGTAGTTCCTGCAAACCTTGTTGTGTAAATGCAAAGGAATCCAAGGCTGTAATCCATTCGCCTAAAGCCGGAACCCCAATAAGCACATTGTATTGACCATTGTTGTCACCCAAGGGATCCGAGGAAGCGGGCGCCATAGAATTGCTGTTATCGGCTGCAGAGTTAACATTCCGTTGACCTGCTGGAATAGAAGAAGTGTCCATATTCCCAGATCCGTTGCTTACACTCATACCGCCAGTATTGTTGTTCCTGCCATTTCCACGGTCAATGTTATCCAACCGTGAATTCAATTGATCAAGTCTTTGTGTGATCACAACTAACAATGCTGCCATATCATTGTTAGAACTGGGTCTTTCTAAATTCGTAGACCCAAAAATGTTCGGACTAGCCGGACTGGATAGTGAACCCGAAGCCATAAATACCGACAAACAAACCAAAGCAAAATATCCAAGCTTTGGTGTATGAAGCTAGTTTTTAAATGGAGGGAGTTGTATGGACCGACATGGACAGTTTCTTTTTAAATTCTTTTTTATATTTGTATGTCTAAGACATTTTTATAAAGGATGTATGTGTATAAAAAATCTTACGGTAAGGAAATGACGTGTATTTTACACAGAGCATGTCCGTTTTGTATTGTATAAAGAGCGCCAACACTTAAAAAGTTTTAATGTTTCTCTGAAGAAGCTATTCTATTTTGACTGGCGAAAACGCTTTGTTACACTGTGGAAAAATAAACTTACTTTGCGTTAAGAACACCGTACACACTAGTTGGTGTGGTCTGTGAATTGTGGAGCTATAACTGCTTTCTTCGGAAGTTTGGATATTTTGCTTTGGTTTGCTTATGAAAAATCAAGTAGGGAGAATTTGATGGCAAGGCTTGAATTTCTGAAACTCTTCTCACCGAGGTAATTGCTACTATCAAAGGGGGAATATATTAAAGCTTGCAATACCAAATTCAGATGCCATGTTGGAGTAGGGTCTTTAAACAGTTGTCCCAAAAATGCTTTGCACAGTTTAGCAGAGACTACTGAAGAACCCTCTAGTCCAATATGAAAATTAGACATTGTGGCTAAATTAACCTTAATGGTAGAAGAGCTTGCCGCCTCTTTGAAAAGTAAAGTTAAAATTCAACTATGTTATGTATCGGAGCTGAGAAAGGATCAGCATGATTTTGTTGTGCCCAGTAAACAAATCTTTTTCATTTACTTGAATAAAGTTTTCATGTCAAGGGTTTATGGGAAAATAAAAAGATATGGTAGACAGGTGAAGAAAGCATAGGTTTGTCAGGCTATTAATAGAATTGGAAAAACCAGGCTGTAAGCTTGAGGTTCAAGATGTCTGGGTTAATCATGCCTGTAGGGTGAGACAGAAGGGCTGGAATCGAATCTAGAATCCAAGGTTGGTAAAGTAGAGGCTATAGGAAGAGGAAACAAACCTGTGAAGTTCAGTAAGGTCCAATGAGGATGACTTTGCTTTTCAACCTGACAGCTTCCTGCAGAAATTTTGGAATTAACGTTACTGGCGAATAGGCATAAGCAGACCAGGATGCTAACCGTGAAGTAGAGCATCCCTCGGTGATTCCCCCTGTGGGGGGATTAGGGTAAAGAAGCTGCTGCATTTGTTGTTTAAGGGAAAAGCAAAAGGATCGCAACAAGGTTGGCCCCATCAATGGAAGACCATTGGTTCTAGGTGAGACTTGTCATAATTTATGGTTATCCCCAGATCAAAACAAATCTGGAGTACTTGATTTCTTGCCGTTTCTAACAGATGCCTGGTCGGAGCAGTAATGAGCCATTCATCCACATACGGAAATATGCAGAATTCCTGCAGTCACAAAGTGACCTGCCACTACTGCCACACATTTGGTAAACACCCTGGGGGCTGTGGTGAGGGCAAAGAGCAGAGCTCTGAACTCGTAATGACTGGCTCCCAGACGGAAGCATAAATAACGTCTGGAATGTCAATTCATTTTACGTGGTAGTATATATCCTTAACGTCTGTTGAGCACACCTAATTGTCCTTCCCCAGAAAAGGGAAAATGGAGTGAACCATGACCATACAGAATTGTGTGTGTCAAACTTGACTTGTTCAAGTAGCTGAGATCCAAAATTGGACGATTTCCCATTTTCTTTGGCACTAAAAATAATCTAGAGTACGTTTTGGATTCTATCTGGTCAAGCAGGACCTTTTGATTGATATTTTTTTCTAGCAGCTTTTGTACTTGCACTGCTTCTCCTTTCCTATGATTGGATGGAATGTCTGAATTTTTTGTAGAGTTTGTGGTGGAAGAGAAAAGGGTATTATATAACCCCTGAAAATAATTCTCTGCACCTAAATGTCTAGCTAGGCTCTCTGGTGCAGGGATAGTTGAACCCTGACTGCCTTCAGAGGTGGACAATCAAGCCACCTTTCAGAAGTGCTGACAGGGTCTGTCAGAGAATGATTCTCAGGAAGCCTGGTTTTGTGTGCCTCCTCTACCATGGGGGTGGCATCGATCATGAGAATTATCACCTGTGCACCTAGAAGAACTTTCTCCACATATGTCCTGGAAAGAACCCTGGGACATCCTGAAACGCATCTTCCAACCACCTCGATGATTCCTAGAAAAGGATCTTTGAGGGGGTTGAAAAACACAAACCCACTGCAGAGAGGATCTTTCCATCCTTCTCACACCTGAATAATGTATCCTTCACTTTGAGGTAAAGGTGTGCCGTCAAAAGGTGCACTGATGAACAAAGACTTGAAAGTCTCCACAAAATCACACAAGTGCATCCAAGCATGCCTCCTAATACGTATGCCTGAACCCACTGCTCTTGAGGTGCCTTTGGCTGCACACAAAATGAGCCTCTTGGATGAACTGAGATAGAATGGAGCATAGCTAGTCACAAACAATTCAGCCCCAACAGAAATGGTCCCTGAAAGGGAAACAAAGTACTTTGATCAAATCCCTTTGCAGACTAGAAAAATATGCCAGACAGTTCGGCAACACAATGGCAAACGTCAATGAACCGTAGAGACACTTCCGAAATCTGTCCACTGCCCTAGACTCTCTTTTAGGGGGATAAACAGGGGACTCTGTTTAGCAAGTTCCTTTTTGGGAGCTGCCACCACGACCATGGCAGGCATGGGCACCACCACTTTAGCCCAAAATTATTTCCCTGCAGATGGAGCTAGAATCCTATCTGGCCTTTTGGGAATTAGTTCCACTGTATCAAGCTCTTTCCACAATAATACTTCAACACCAAATCAATGAACTCTTCGTTGGATGGAGTAACCCAGGAAGTAGATGGGCCAGCTACAATATACTCCAGAAAAAATGACTCCCCTGGTGAAGGGTTGCTAGGGGTCCAAACACCTCTATGTTTTAGGATCTCAAAGATGTCTCCAAATGAGATGTCTTCTGGAGGTGATCGTGGGGGACCCTCAACTCTCACTGAAGTCCGTATACTCAGTGACGGACTCTAATGAAAAGTACAATTGCCTCCTCTTCCACTTTCTCTTCTTAAGGACTTCCTCCATGGGATGTTATGGGGAAGTGTGAAAGAAATTAAAAGACCCTGATGGGTAGATGAGAGGTCTCAAGCTGGCTGTCCCTGTGTAGCGGAATGAGGAAGATCGAAGCGCAGAGACATCTAAGGTCTGGTGTCAAAATCTGAGGGGAATGGCACTGTCAATTCTGTCAAAGCAGAAAACACCCTCTTCACAACCTCAAAGGGAGACAGCCCTGGGGAAACAGAAGACCTCAGTGCTGAGAAGGCAGGCTTCTGGACAATAGTCACCACCTCCACAAAAGCAATTTCCCTGAGGAGGAAGTTGTAGCCAAGCTGCCCAATGCTGAAGCACCAAGCCTCATAGACTTTCAGAGTCGATCCCAGTATATCAGATCCGACAAGGAATCTTTGGATCCGACAGACCTCCGAATCTTAAGATGTCAGAGCTGTGGCACTCAGAATTAGCTTCAGATCTGAAGATAGGACCATCTTCGGAAACAAGCCAGACAGACCCGGAAGACTCAGATCCAGGGACTCAGAAGTATGAAGTGGTGGTTTGGTTGAAGGATGGGCCTCATGACTCAAAGTCGGAGGAGCCCGTAACACACAGATCTGGATCCGCACCAAGAGAAAGTTCCTCATCATCTTATCCACATCTTCTTTAGTCAAACTCCTGGAGGATCGAGACAAGGCCAGAGAAGGTGATTTAGCATG
>NC_056747.1:145810288-145885478 GCF_019279795.1 Protopterus annectens | reverse complement strand
AGCTGAATAAACTTCTATAACAGTTATGAATATCTTTATGAATAGTAATATAGTTTAATTAGAAGCAAAGTTTGGATAAATGTGAACAAGAAACTTTGCAATGATGCTGTTTCTTGACTACTGCATGTCTTTTTTCAGACCCATTTGGAAATTTGGACCCGTTTGGGAGCAGTGCCTTCAGTAACAATGCTGGCTTTGCAGATTTTAGCCAGATGTCTAAGGTGAAATCCGTAGAACTCTAGTACGGCTGATATGTTGCTACAGTTTTTGTTTTTGATGATAAAATTTTCATTCCCAGGTAACCTTATTGGTCACGGAGATGAGAAAGTGTTGTATTTATTATAAGGCATACTGTGAGTATATATTGTAACATATTTTTTTTCAAGACTATAAGGTTGTGCTGGCTGATGTAGAAGGAACACATTAATATGGGATAATGTATGCCATTTTTGTCTTCAGACTGTATAAATGTGGGCAGGGCTTTGTATAATCAGCAGGAGGAAGTTGCATGAACACACACAGGTTTTTGTGGTTTATGCCTTTTTTTTAAGTTGTTGGCTCATGTCTGAATTTGTTACAGAGAAATGTAGGGCAGTCTTGATTGTATTGTTTAATGTTTTATTGCATACACATCTGTAGTGTATATGGACTAGAGCAATAAAAGTTCTTAGAAACTGATCAACATTTTGCCTTTGCTTTCTCTGCAGTTTGCCAGTTATGCACTGAAATTAGGACTCTTGAGTAACAGACTTAAATGTAGTTTGTTGCTTTAAAATTTAAACACAGTAAATGTAGGGTTTTTTGTTGCAGTACTTAACTTTGATACTTGTGGATATGCATACAGTGAACATTCTGCCCAATTTTTTTTTTTTTTTTACCTGCCATATTTTAAAATATCCAGGTAGATTGAAGAGTAGATGCCAGCCTTTTTTCTGCATCTACAGTTCTTTGCAGCTGTTCAAGAGAAAACGTGCTTTACAGCAATTGAGTGCTAAGATGACCTAAGTTAACCTATCCCATATGGGTAGAGACTGACCTTACCTTTCCCATGAACAATAATTACATATTACTCCTAATGAGAAAATAACTGAGACCATACCGTAGATAAATTGAAGGATCCCCCTGCATAGAATAAAGCATTTAGGAGCAACCTCTGTCCATAAGTATTACAGGGGACATTCTTGACATAAATTTTCTGTTTTCCATCCATAGATCCAAGTTGCACTTGAATATGGATATGGATGATCATTGTTTTAACTGGATGGGGAGTCTGTTTCTGTGCATCGTTGTCCGATGCCAGATTTACCTCTCCAACCAAACCATTCTGTTGATGTTGCAGAAGAGGTTGAAATCCCTAGACCGGGTATTTCAGATGCCATTTGACTTGCTGATATGCAGTGAATCTATCAGTATTGGGTTAAAGCATGCCTTTTATGCAGATATAGGCCACTTCTTAGCAAGTCTGTATAATACTGAATAAATTGACAGGGCTTTGATTCGGCCCTTTGTAGGACATATTTTTTAATCCTTGTATTTCTGTGGGCATTACAGTTGCATGTGTTTGGACAGATAACATGCCAAAGGGGGGGGCATTATACTTCGTGACTGGCCTGATGAGTGCTGAGTAAAGTGGGGCAATGATAATTGGCAATGTTAGTTCAGATATTACTGTCTGCCTTTGTCTATAAGAGACGTGGGAGCCAGATCTAGGGTGAATTTCTGATTTCTCATCCATGGTTCAAGGTTATACTTAAATAGGGTTAGGGATATGGACTCTGCTTCATATGGATGCTGAGCCGGTTCCAGAGCATGGAGATCCTTTGAAGCACATATTTGTCTCTCCAACATGTCTTATTTTATATCACAAGCAAAATTTAAATCCTTGGATCTAGTGTTTCTGATGCTGTTCATTTTGCAGATGTGCAAAAGGTACCCAAAGACATCACAGAACACTCAGAGGAAAAAGTAACCAAAATTTTATTAGACATTAAGTGCTTTTGTCTTAAAATAAGACACTTTCGGAATAACAAATGCACTTCAAAAACTTAATGTAAATACTGGTTTTAGAAGTCTGTTTGTTATTCTTAATAAGTCTTATTTTAAATACAAAAGCACTTAATGACCGTAATAAAATTTTCGTTACTTTTTCCTCTTGAGTGTTCTGTGACATCTTTGGGTACCATAGCAGAAGCATTTCTTTGTGGGTACTAGTTTTATTTATGCTTCTGTCTTGCCAGCTTTCTTTGGTTATCAGATGTGCAAAAGGTGCATTGAAGTTGGATCTGAGGATGCTGTGTATGCCAAATATAGATTGCTTCTTAGTAACCTGTTTGAGTCTGTAGAGATAGGGTTTTAAGGCAATCCGTATAGGACATTGAGTTTATACCCTGGATTCTTGTGATAAGGAACGTTTGTGATCATTCCAACTGTTGCACATCTCTGGTCAAGTCCATGCCAAATAAGGCATTGTACTCAGTGGGCCTAATAAAGTGGTACTATGACTTTCTTGGAACTGGATGTCATGCCCTTACTTTTAAGTTGAGTGACACAGAATGGCTTTTTTTTTTTTTTTTTTAAAGCTAACTTGACCATTATAGTCAAAGGACAGATTACTGTCTACCTAGGTTCCGGTATCACTGACTACTGGGTCAACTGTTAGAGGTGTCTTATCAGTGGAGTAATTAGCCTGGGTGGATGTTTTCCTAAAAGTCACCTAATGCATTTTATGGCATTATTTTATCTGTGACTTTGGCACGAGTCGCAAAAAGACATGCTAGCAATTCAGGTATTTGGAAACTGCTTTTTAAAATGCATAGCAAAATTTTGTCACTAATACATTAGATGTACAACTTTTAAGAACTCTTGTCATGTTGAATATTATTGTTCATGCCCACATGGCCCTGTGTACATCCATTGATGCTGTTGTGTCATGGTAAAGAAGCAGCTGCAGTGTTGCATCCTAGCAGATCTCTACACCAGCAGCTAAATCTGAAAATGGTGCATGTCATCAACAACTTAGTAAGATGGCAGGACCACAGACATATGAAAACCCGGGCTAGTAAAACTTTAATGTAATAGACTAAAGCAGGGTGTCACTGGATGTGTAGACTCTGTCCCATCTGATGGACGATCAGCTTTAGAAAGATTGGACATGGTTATAATAGCAGTATGTTAAATTGTCAATCTCACCGTCATTCTTGGTGGATGGGTTCGGAGCCGATCCTCGGCTCCGACTCGGCCAATACTAAAGCTCGAGAGCTAATTCCACCGGCTCGAGGCTCCCCTATATCCCACAATGCTAGGCGGTAACTACTCAGATCTCGTTTGCCGCTTAGCTGACGAGGTGCTTCTTCTACCGGCTCTGGCAGGTTAGTAGGTTTTCTTGTTTAAAAACTTCAAATTCTACCCCTATTTTTTTCTATTTAGTTTAGTTTTTATACAGAGTATCCCTTTAGTTTAAATCGGGTCCCCTTGTGTTAGAATTCCCGTTTTATCCCCTTTTTAACTTTTAGTCCTTTGGCCCACTGCCTCTTTTTCCCTGTCCTTTCAGTGTGACTGGATTTTTATTTGGTTAAAGGGTGTGTCTGTGTGTTGTGTTTGTGTTTTTTTCATACAGCCTTTCAGGATGTCTAAAGACTCCAAGGTCTCAGGCTTCAAGAAGTGTGATTCGTGCTGTCAGAAAATGGTCTTGTGTCTATTGCCTGGGACCTTTGCACCTGCAGGACTCATGTGCTGTTTGCCATGCATTCAGCCCTAGAGTCTTGCAGGAACGCAAAAACAAGCTAATACTTCGAGGCTTGTTAAAGCCTGAAGGCCCCCTGACCCAGTCTGCGTCGGGGAAGCCTTCTAAGACTTCCAGGCCGTCAGCTCCGGCTTCAGAGCCGTCTCCTGGAAGCATTAAAGCTGCTTCGACATCGGCTCCGGCTGGAGCCGGTTTCGAAGTCTCATACCATTACCTCGGCTACGGCCGGAGCCGAGGTTGTCAAGACTCAGTTGGCTCCGATAGGCTTATCGGAGCCACCTTCAAAGAAGAGGTCTAGGTCCCCTTCCATCGGCTCCATCCACTCTGCTCCAGGATCCCCTCTTCTGTCGGAGCGGAGCCATAGGTCTCATTCCTCTCGGTCCTCCAGGCTGTCTGACCATGGCTTACAAAGGGTGGTGAGTAGACTTCTCAAGTCCGAGGCACTCGCCCAAATGCTGCATAGCCCTACTCAACAGTCAGCGGCTATTCCCATCCCTGATTTTATTCCTCCTCCGACTCCTTTGAGTTCGGAGCCGGGGCTCATCGGAGCCGTGGCTGTCGGTGCTTCGGAGCCGATGCCTTCCCCTTCGGCTCCAGCGCCTGCCCCGATTTCCTCCTTGGAGGGATGTCGGCGCGAGGCTTCCCTCGTCGGCTTCGAGGGGGCGAGTGGCATCTGACCCTTGTCCAACCCCATTCTCCCTCTCGGGGCGTCGGCGCTGGTGAGTTCGGCTCCGACATCGGCCTCAGAGCCGTCCCTGTCTGTGCCGGGGGGGGGGTTCCTTGTCTCCTCGGAGCGGGGACCTCCAGCCTTGGCTGATAGGGGCACCTTCGAGGTCATGTGGACCGTGCTAGACCCAGTGTCTACCCCACAGTCGGCTCCGTCAGCTCCTCCCTCTTCAGTGCCTACGGTAGTTTCTACCCACCCCCTTGTAACAGACCATAGAGAGCCAGCTCCTCAGGTTTCCCCATTGGGAATATCCTCCTCTTCCGAAGCCTCTCCTGATCCGGTAGGAGAACCCCCTCGGAAGAAACAGTGCAAGAGGAAGCACATTGACTCCCCTGAGTCTATCACCTCTGACAACGACTTGGAGGAATCTGAAGGTTCCCCTCGGTCCCCCTCTGAGGATGTCTCTTTTGCTGACATCCTTGAAATCCTGAAACAGAGGGGGAACTGGCCCGCCCTTAACCCTTCAGAGGACGAGTCAGTTTACCTTGAGGCGTTTGGCTCTTGCCCTTCCACCTCCTGGGCGTCCCCTCCCTTTGACCCCCTTATGGAAATGGTGGCAAGGAAGGCTTGGATGGCCCCTGATTCAGTGGAACCTACCCCAAGGAGGCCGTTAAAATGTATTACTGCCCCTAAAGAGAAAGAGTTTCTATCTAAAGGTGTCTCTGTTGATGCCATGGTGGTGGCCGCAGCCACTAAGAAGGAGTTAGCCGATCCTTCGGTACCTGTCCATCCTCCTAATAAGGAGTCTAGGACCATGGACAGGTACGGTAAGCGGATGTTTTCATCAGCGACCTTTTCAATGCGGTCGCTGAACTACTTGTGTCACTTCACCCGTCTCCAGAGAGATTTGCTTAAGGATATGGATGAGGCCATGCAAGATCCAACAGCTGAGGGGTTCCAAGACAAAATGAACTCCCAGTTGGCAACCCTGAATTCGATTGTCAACTCCTCCATGCGGCTTATCTCATATGCGGCTGATGGGGCGAGTAGGGCCGCAGGCACAGGTGTAGCTTTACGACGTCACGCCTGGATCCGGCTTTGCAATTTTGCGGACCCTTTCAAGGCATCCTTCACCAATTCCCCCTTTGATGGCTCAACATTGTTTGGACCTCAGGTGAAGGATACATTGACTAGGTGCGAGCAGGAAGGTAAGACTCTCTCTGCCATGGGAGTCCATTTTTCTACCCCTTCTAGACCTCATCCAAAAGGTCAGAAGGGAGGAAAAATGTGGTTCCGCAAACCACAGGGAGTCTCATCTGACGCACAAGGTCGATTCCCCTCTAGAGGCAGAGGGGGGAATAACAATAGACGCCGCCCTAGGGGCAGAGGTGGTCCACAAAACCAGGTTACCAGAGAAACTTTCTCTGATAAACCCTTTCAGCATCCCTGAGGAGCTGCCCGGCTGTCCACCTTCGGAGGCAGTCGGGGGAAGATTATCACTGTACCCAAAAGCCTGGCTTTCCCTCACTCAAGACAAATGGGTACAGTGTATCATATCCGAGGGTTACAAAATTCCCTTTATTCACATCCCATCCCAACCCAAAGGATCCCTTCCAGACGTTCCACCCAGTCTAAGGGAACAAGCAGCATTAGAAATATCAAAGCTGCTGTCAAAAAGAGCTATCCAACCAGTCCCAGCAGACCAGCAAGGATCCGGAATCTACTCCAAATTCTTTTTGGTACCAAAAAAATCAGGGGACTGGAGACCAATACTGGATCTCAGCGAGTTAAACAATTATATCAAAAAAACAAAATTCCGGATGGTCACGCTACAGTCCATTCTACCCTTCTTGGGTCAGGAAAATTGGATGTGCTCGATAGACCTTCAGGTGCTTACTACCATATCAAAATGCACAGACGCTCCAGGAGGTTTCTCCGCTTCAGGCTGGGAGCCAGTCACTACCAGTTCAGAGCCCTGCCCTTTGGTCTCACTACAGCCCCCCGAGTGTTTATCCAATGCATGGCAGTGGTCGCGGCTCACTTGAGACGTCAAGGATTCCAGGTGTTTCCATATTTGGACGTCTGGCTCCTTACCGCCACCACCAGACATCAACTGCTTCTATCCAGAGACTTCACCATCCAAACTTGCCAAGCTCTAGACATTTCAATAAATTTCGAAAAATCTGCCTTGTCAGTCTATTACCTTTATAGGCGCCACCTTAGACACAGTCAATCTTTCCGCCAGACTTACAGAGCAAAGAGTGTTAGATATCCGCAAACAAGTTTACCTTCTACTTCAATGCAACAAGGTCAAAGCCAGGGTAGTCTTGAAGGTATTAGGACTCATGGCAGCTACTATTACACTTCTCCCCTTAGCTCGTTTTCACATGCGGATCCTCCAGTGGATGCTGTTTACTCAATGGTCCTTCCAACAGCTCCCGATGTCTCACATCATCCTACTAACTCAATCATGCAAGAATCACCTGTCTTGGTGGATCACATCACCTCAAGTTCTCCAGGGCAGACCCTTCATTCTCCTCCCCCTCTATCGCCACGGTGACAACGGACGCCTCCCTGATCGGGTGGGGGGGCATTATCAGGGCAGGACAGTCCAGGGCACGTGGCAACCTTTCGAGTGCCACTTGCACATAAATGTCTTAGAGATGAGAGCAGTGCTTTTAGTGTTGCAAGCCCTTCAGGACTCTCTTCCCACAGGGACTATTGCAATTCAGACGGACAACATGTCCGTAGTGTGGTACATCAACAAACAGGGCGGAACCAAGTCCTACCCCTTATGTCGAGAGGCACTCAGACTTTGGCAGTGGGCGATTTCTTCTCAGCGTTTTCTGATAGCAACTCACATTTCCGGGAAGTCCAGCGTGATTACGGACAAGTTGAGCAGGGCCATTCTCATGCCTCACGAGTGGTCTGTAAAGAAATCAGTGCTGGAAGAAGTTTTTCAAAGATGGGGCCAGCCTTGCTGCGATCTTTTTGCTACTCCCCAAAACAGCAAGTGTCATGACTTCTTCACTCTCTTTCCGTTACCAGGCCATCCCACCAGAGACGCTCTAGTCCACAATTGGCCCCGGGGACTAATGTATGCTTTCACCCCCTTTTCACTGATATCTCAATTAATTCAGAAAGCTATCGCCTTGAGAGTTACCATGATCCTCATTGCCCCTTACTGGCCTCGACAAATATGGTTTCCGTTCCTCCATCATTACCTGTTGGAGCAGCCTTGGCATCTGAACCCGGTGCCAGATCTTTTGACCCACCAGTCGGGCCAGCTGCACCACTCCCTTCAATCTCTCAACCTCACAGCGTGGTTTCTCTGATTCCTACCCTAGCCAGGCTTCCCTTAATCTCTCATTCGGTCCATAACATCCTGATAGCCTCTCACAAGTCTTCTACCATGAAGATTTATAATAGTAAGTGGAAACGTTTTTCCTTCGGGGCAGCATCAAAAAATATAGACCCCTTCACTGCACCTATCCAGTCTATCCTAGACTTTCTGGCAGAGCTCTTTCATTTAGGCTCTTCCTCATCTACCATTAGAGTACAACTAGCTGCTATATCTAACTTTCATGTAGGTGTCTCAGGCTCCAGCATCATGTCCCATAAGCTCTGCAAAGCCTTTTTAAGAGGTGTTTTTCTGCTCAAGCCCCCAATCAAAGATCCCCCACCTCAATGGGACTTGAATTTGGTCCCAGCATCCTTAATTCTCCCCCCCTTCGAACCAGCGGCTTCATGCCCTCTTAAGTTGCTCTCATGGAAAACACTTTTTCTAGTAGCCATAACTTCAGCTAGAAGGGTATCTGAACTTCATGCTCTTTGCAGTCGTCCTCCTTACTTAGTTTTCCATAAAGACAGGGTGTCCCTCCGGACTAATCCGTCCTTCTTGCCTAAGGTTTCCTCTGAGGCAAACCTAAACCAGACGATTGATCTCCCCGTCTTCTTCCCTGATTATTCCAACAGGTCAGAACAAAAGTTACATTTTCTAGATGTTCACCGCCAACTTAGATATTATTTAGACAGGACTAAACAGTTCAGGAATTCTGATCAACTTTTCCTGTCTTATGCGGAAGGGAAATTGGGCCTTCCAGTTACTAAAGTGTCCCTTTCAAGATGGCTTACCTCTATAATTACCTTCATCTATGAAATCAGACATCAAAAACTGCCTTCAAGACCTAGAGCTCATTCAACTAGGGCATTAGCCACATCTGTAGCTTTTCAGGACAGGCTGTCAATAGATTCCATTTGTGCAGCAGCCACATGGGCTTCTCCTCATACCTTTATTTTACATTACAAATTGGATATGGCCTCCAGAAACCATGATAACTTTGGTTCAGTCACTCTGTCAACTTTAAAATGTTAAGGAACCAAACAAAATAAAAAGATATCCAAAAGAAATAAAGCAGTAAAGTCATATAAACCTACATATGCATAAGTTGGAAAGAATGTACTAAAACTGGCTTTGCCTGGGTAAAATAGAGGTAACCAGTTGTGTAGTGTTGGCTGTATGGTAAATAACCACTTGTGTTTTCACTGGACCACTGTGGCTTCATGCTTGTAGTCTAATTTCAGCACTCATAAGTGCATGTACTACACTTACTAACCCACCTGATTTATTATTGCTTGGATATTTGCTTCACAGGCAGGGTCACCTCCACAACAGCAAATACGGTTAAGGTGGCAGAGTTGTCTGCTCTACATTTTGATGGTTATTATTTCTTTGTTTTACTTAGTCCAATGGTGCCACGAACATCAAAGTGAAATAAAATTGGAGTGGCTGTAAAACAAGTGCAACAACCAAATTGTGTTGTGTACTTACTAAGCATTTGCTGTTTGCAGGGCACTTTTGCAAGGTACAGAACATTAAACTTGATTGTTCTAAAAGAATAGTCACTAACTCAAGTACTGGTACTACTCTAGGTGGATGTAAGAATATCTAATTTCCTGAAGGTTGTGTCCCTTTATTCTGGTATATCAGAAATTAATTTTACGTAACTGGAAGGCCAGCTTTAATTTGTGCTTTATTCTAATGCCAGGGGACACTTATATTTCTTATTAAAGCTATGATTCCCCTGCATTTAATCTGAAACAATACTTATCTGATGTTATCCTTTTCATTCTTCCTCACTAATAGGTCTAGGATCCAGTCTTCGGATCCAACTCAGCCATATATACAAGAATTTGAATCCAATTTTCAGTCTTCTCCCTCTACCCGTAATGTGCTGCTCTGTCTCCAATTCATCAGATCTTGTTTGCTGCCATAACAGCAAGACAGTCCAATTGCAACCATAAGAGTACCTTTTTTGATACTATTTTTATATTATTTCTAGTGCTGTATTTCTTCTAATTACCGTTAAAGTTAGTACCGACTTTCCTCCCTCGGCTGTACGCAGCCATTAGGACTTTTATTCCACTTTCCGTTCCTTACTATTTCTTTACTTTCTCTTGTACCACTTGTGGTACTTTGCTGCTGTTCTATTTTTACAGGGGTTTTCTCCCTAGATTCCTATATTTCTGTATTTCGATGCATCTATTTCCTCCTATATAGCAAAAAAAAGTAATTCCTGTATACCCGTTTAACTTTCTACTTTTCATAAACTTGTCATTAAAACCCTTTTATGTCTTTACAGTTTTCTGTTTAATTGCTGCCTACCATGTCAGAGAAACCTATGGATTTTAAGAAGTGCACTTCTTGTGGGTATAAGATTCCTAATTCTGATGCCCACAAGAAGTGTGTATACTGTCTAGGAACTGCCCATCTGGGCTCTCCATGCGCTGTTTGTGCCAGTTTTAATCCTAGGGCACTCTCTTTCTGTCGAAATAAACTGATCCTGAAAGTATTAGTTATTGCTGGGGCTCAACCCCCCTGAAAACCAACTTGAGTTGTCTTGGAGGTGAGGAAAAGGCACCTTTCCACCTCTCCAAGAGCTTTCTTTGAACTGTCAGAAAAGTTATGAAAGGTCTTGGAAACGACCTTTTTGGATCCAAGGTCTGTTGGGCCACCCTCAGATTCACAACAGTCCTCTGATCCAACAGGCTCAGCCCCTACTGCCAGCTGCTCCCTTCATCCACCTCTTTCTTGGATCCTAAACCTTGGGATCTGACGAGTAGAGGCCATACTCCGGAATTTTTAGTAAAACCTGTGTCTCTGGCTCTGCCTTCTCAATTATTTCAAATGCTCAGGAAGCACTCTAGGCAGGTTTCCACAGCATCATCCAAATCTTCAAGTTGTTTGACAGAGGGAGATGTGCACAGGATGGTGCTGAGGTTCCTCAGGGCTCAGATCCAGATGGGCGAGCCTGCCAACTTCATCATCCCTTGGATCCATGAGTACACCTGCCCCAAGCAGTAGTGTCTCCTTCTCCGATCCGGCCTGTGGTTTCAGAGTCCCCTATATCCAAGATCCCTGAGAGGTTTGGAGTTGGATCCGAGAAAGTTTCCTTCCTTGACTCAGATGGTGTCCCTGACCACTTCTGCTACAATACCTTTGGAATAGGGCGGGTCTCTGATCCAAGAGGTCAGTGCTAGGTCTGAGAGGTTGGGTTTGGCTCCTACTTTGTCAGACCCATCCTTTCGATCGGTGCCTCGGCTCTGGACAACTCAAGTCTGATTCTCTCTGCAGGGTTCGGACCAGGGACTGGCCTCGACCCTCCATCATTGTCTACCTCGGCTCCAAGGAGGAGAAGACAGATTTCCCCTGGTACGTCAGCCTTTCAAGTAGTAGAAAGGGCTTTCTCTTTGCGTAAAGAACCATCCTCTTAAATCTCTGGTCCCACCCTTCGCCCCTGATGTCTCCTTTGGGGGCATCCTGGAAGTCCTCAAACAGAAGGGTGGCTGATCTTTCCAAGCTCTTTTTTCCCGAGGAATCCGTATTCTTGGAGGCTTCTGGGCCTGGCCTATCTATGTCCCTGTTGGATGAACTTATTGACCTGGATTCCCATGGGGCTTGGAAGGAACCAGACACTGTCAAGCCCATCCCCAAGCACCCAGATAAGTTCTTAGTTCCCCCTTCCCATAGACCTCACTGGAGCAAGGGAATCCCAGTTGATGCCATAGTTTTGGCAGCAGCCACTAAGAAGGATCTAGTGGAACAAAGCTCCTCTGTCCATCCACCAAACAGGGAGTCCAGAGCAATGGGCACATTTGCAAAGCATGTGTACGCCTCAGCTACATTTGCAGTGAGGTTATTGAACTACTTGGCACATTTCATTCTTTTGCAGAGAGATTTGATCAAGGAGCATTCAAGCTCTCTCTGTCTCGAGTCCCATGTCTATGGAGAACCTCAAGAAGGTCGCCCCTCAACTGGCAACTCTTTCGTCCATTTCCAATAAATGAGGTTGATCTCCCATACAACGGAGAGTGCTTCATGACCTGCCAGTAAAGGCATAGCCATGAGGAGACTTACTTGAATGAGGCTGTGCGTCTTTATGTAACCCTTCAAGGCGTCATTTGTAAATGCCCCCTTTGATGGCTCCTCTTTGTTCGTGCTGTCAGTGAAAAATCCGCTCACCCACAGTGAACAGGAGAGAATGACTCTGTCATTGGAATTAAATTTTCTACCCCTCAACATACATTTTGTAGGAACCAGCAAGGTGGTAAGAAAATGTAGTTCTGGAAATCTCAGGATCTTTTTCAGCACTCTAGTGGGGACACTTCCTCCAGAGGCAGAGGAGGAGGTTTCAATGGCAGACATTGCCCCAGTGGCAGAGGGAGCCTGCAAAGCCAGGGCTTCAGAGACTCTTTCTTTGAGAAGCCTCATCAGCAGTCCTGAAGCGGTGCCCAACTGTCCACCTCTCCAGACAGTTGGGGATCATTTTTTTCTTGCACCTGGATGCCAGGACAAATATCACAAGAAATTCATGGGTTTTAAGAATCATATCCAGATGTTACTACATACCCTTTTCCCTTCGAAATCCTGTCCAAAGACAGAAACTCCCCACCATTCCATCCAGTCAGAGGGAACACACAGCTCAAGAAATTCAAAAGCTGCTACAAAAAAGTCATCCAGGAGGTCCCACCCAAACAGGATTTGGAACTTACTCCCACTCACCTTTTTTTTAGTGCCAAAGAAAACAGAAGACCTGAGACCAGACCAATTTTTGGATCTAAGAAGTTAGTGCGTAAAGAAGTTAAAGTTCCAAATGGTTATGGTTCAGTCCATTGGATGTGGTCTGTATATCTCCAGGATGTGTACTATCACATCAAAATAGACAGGCGGGTCAGGAGACATCTGCACTTTTGGCTGGGAGCCACTAACTACTACTTCAGATCACTACCCTTTGGACTCACCACAGCCCCCAGGGTGTTCGCCAAATGCATGGCAGTCGTGGCAGCTCACGTGAGTCTCAAAGGATACCAGGTGTTTCCCTATCTCGACTATTGGTTCCTCACTGCCCCAACTAAGCATGTACTTCTACAAGCCAGGGATTACTTGCTTCAGATATCCAAATCCTTGGGCATCTCAATAAACCATGCCAAATCGAACATATCTCTTGTGCAGAATCTGGAATTTATAGGAATGCAACTAAATACTATGACTCAAGTGGCATCATTACCTCTTTCTTGCATCATATCATTGAGAAATCAGGTATGGGCCATACTGTCTCATCAGTCCCCTCCAGTAAAACTAGAGATTCATGTTCTTGGGTCCATGTCAGTTGCTGTTCTTCTAGTTTCTCTAGCAAGATTCTTTATACAAATCCTTCAATGGACATTGGTAGTACAGTGGTCTGTTCTTTACCAGCCTCTGTCATTTTCCAAAAAACTCACTCCAGTCTGTAAACCTCATGTCCGCTGTGGATCTGGTCAGACTACTTTTTTCTGGGCAGGTTGTTCTCCCTTCCTCCCCCAATCGCCACTTTGACCACTGACACTTCCCAACTGTGTGTGTGTGTGTGGGGGGCATTTAATGGGACCGATGGTCCAAGGCACGTGGTTCCCCCTTGGAGACCAAGTTGCATATCAGTATGCTAGAGATGGGACCAGTCTTAATGGTGCAAGCCTTTAAGGACATTCTCCCTCTAGGGACTTTTGCAATCCACGCAAACAACATGTCAGTAGTCTGGTACATCAACAGACATGGAGAACATGTTTCTACCTGTTGTGCAGAGAGGCCATGAGGGTCTGAGAATGGGTGATCTCTTCAGACTGCTTTGTTATTGCAACGCACATACCAGGGAAAACCAACCCGCTGGCAGACATACTTAGCAGGTCCATTCTGATTCCTCTCAAGTGGTTCCTCAAACAGTAGCGAATATGATATACAGCCGCTGGGACCAACCTTGCTGCGACCTATTTGTGTCACCCCTCAACAAGTGCAGCAAGTGCTTCGCTCTAATCACCCCTCCAGGGGATCCCTTTTTCCTCACATTCCGAAGTTCCTACAGAAAGCAAATAGGCTGAAGTGCTCAGTCGTCCTCATTGCCCCCTTCTAGCCTCGACAGGTATGGTTCCCCTTCCTCTGGTCTCACTTGAAATATCCTCCGTAGATAGTGGAACCCACTCAGGATCTTTTGTCTCATCCATTGGGAATTCAACATTCCAGTCTCCATGCCCTCAAGCTGACCGCATGTCTTTTTTCCACTTCCTATAATAGATGGTCCAGGCTTTCTTCCCCAGTTCGTGACATTATCTTGGCCTCCCAGAAAAGCCTTCACCAAGAAAGTCAACAAAAGAAAATGGAAAAGATTGTCTGTATGGGCTTCCAAGCAGAATATTAACCCCCATTTTCAATTCCTACTAAAGCCATTCTTTTTTTCACTACTCTTTTTTTAAGGAAGGGGCTAGCTTTTCTACTATCAAACTTCAATTGGCAGCCATTTCCACCTCCACACAGGAAACAAAACATGCTCTCTGGCATCTCCCAAGTAATGTAAAGCTTTCATGAAGGGAGGTTTCCTTCTAAGACCTCCAATAAAGGATCCCTGTCCTCTTTGGAATCTGATGATGGTCCTTCAAGAAGTAACTTGGAAACCCTTTGAACCAGTGGGCAAATGCGATATGAAGTTTCTTTCATGGAAAATTATATTTTTTCATAGCTATCACTTCAGCTAAATGAATCTCTGAGCTCTAGGTCTTACCAGCTAATCCTCCTTACATTATTTTCCATAAGGATAGGGTGTCCCTACAGACCAAACCTTTCTTTCTGCCTCAAGTGCCTACAGAGACTAACATTAACCAGTCCATACAATTACCAGTTTTCTTTCAAATTTTACTAAGAAGGGCAAATGTATGCTTCATCTTGATGTTCACAGACTACATTTTGTCTTCACAGAACAAAGCAGTACAGGAACTCGGATCATGATTGTATCCTTTTCCCCTAACCACTTTGTCAGGCAGTTTCCAAAATTACTCTGGCCAAATGGATTACTGATAGTATTTTGTTGATTTATTCGAAAAAAAAAAGGTTTGGAATTGCCTCATCATCCTAGAGCTTATTCCACTAGATCTACTCCGTCTGCCTTTTCCTCAAGAACTTCCCTTGGTGATATCTGCACTGCAGACACTTGATCCAAGACTCAGACCTTTGTTACTCATTACAAATTAGATATAGTTTCCAGAAGCAGAGCTTCCTTTGGTTCGACAGTGCTCTGGCTTGTCCTTCCTAAGGCCTCCCGAGAGTCACGTAGCTGGGGACTCTGACCCATTTGTTTGAAAGAATGAAAAGGACAACGTCAGATTTAGAAGTTATGTACTTAGCATAACTTGGCATCTCTGTTGTCCATTTTCATTCTTCCTCACCTTCCCTCCCTGTCATCCCCTGGCCCTGTCACGCCTTGAAACATCTGTCTGATGACATTGGAACCTTTAAGTATCTGGTTTGAGCCACACACTTTTTTCTCATATCTGTCCTCTCACTATAGTAGGTGAGGAATTAGACAGGAAACTTGATGTGAGGAGTTGGAGACCAAGAGCCTTATGGGTAGAGGGAGGAGCTTGCGAATTGGATCTAAAGTCTTATGTATGTGGCCTAGTCAGATTTGAGGATTGGATCCTAGACCCATTCATGAGGAAGAATAAACATGGACAACACAGATGTCAAGTTATGCCAAGTTCATAACTTCTAATTCTCTTCAGCAAAACTTTAAGATCAGATGAGTGGCTAACACTTCTGCTAAGAACAGTTTTTGCAGTGACGTAGAGGCAGTGAACCTGTGCGTCTTTTCCTTCAGTACGTTTATGATGGTTGATATGAAGCCTTGGTTGTACTTTTGTGGTTGATGTTCTTTGCGTTTCACTGTTGCAGTCATTACATTTGGTTAATCTGCTGGCAAGTTGCCCTCTGACGGCCTGATTAACAAAGTCTTGGGTCCTGCATCGGTTGCTGTCTCCTCTTCCATGGCGTCAGGTCGTCAGGGGTATTAAACATGCAGCCAACGCCATTTTATTCAGTCTTTCTTGCCAGGCTGTGCCCGAAGCAGAAGCAGTTCGCAAGTGCCGGTCGGCCGACTCCTGAAATTTTCGCATTCGAGTTTCAGAACCAAAGTCTTCAACTAAAGCTAAGTACCCCGTTGGGGAAACTTTTTCTTGCTCCATACCGATTGTCAGTAAATGTTAACAGTTGCATTACTTGTGGGAAGCAAATACCTCATAAGGATTTTCATTTGTACTTTATTCCTTGCCTAGGCCCATATCATAACGTGCCTTGCTGTCGGTTTTGTGCTAGATTTAACCAACTCACTATTAAGTGTCAGTATATTTTTGCTTCTAAATATTTTAGATCCAGATTTAATTACCCTGAAATGTCGTCGGTTAGCAATCCGACTACCGGAGTTCACAAAAAACGCAAAGACAGAGACAGACCGTCGAGGTCCAAAACTGACGAAACTTCTCCTAAGCCAGTCGCTGGTTCGCCGGTACTCAGGCGCTTTTGCAGCCCCTGATACCCGCTACTTTTGAGTCGCAGGCCTCTACTGAGACCCATGCGGAGTCCGGTATGCTGCGAGATTCTCAGAGTATTGAACCCGCGGATGTCTCTCCCATGGATGGGTCCGGAGCTGCTGAGCAGTCACCAGCTTCTGAGGGTGCTTTCAGATCCTCAACATTTTTATATTAAACTGACGCCAGCCTCAAAAACAAGATCAAAAACATCTTCTGTGTCTAAAAAAGACGCATGAGCCATGTGCTCAGGGCTCTATGCCTAAAAAACAGATGATCAAAATGGCTGAGGACTTAATTACCTTGATCAGAGGTTCCCAACCCCCCCCCAGCTAAGAGGCCTAGGCAAGGCACTGATTATGAATCTTCAGATCAGGTTTCCATTTCTTCTGATTCTTCTGATCTTCTGATCAGGAATTTTCTATTCCACCCTATGAGGATTCTAATGCAGAAGAATCCATCCCATCTGCATCTCCTCCTGAGAATTATTCTTTTGGAGAAACCTTGCATACTTTAAGTGAACATTTTCACTGGGAGAGTCAGGATTTCTCTGAATCAAAAAAGAAGCTTAAGGATTTCCTTCTTCTTCCTCAGCATAGGCCTTTGGCAATACCTCCTGTATTAGACATTGTTGATGTGTTTTCGGAATCAAGCATGGCTACTGATTCCCTACCTCCGGCTCCTAGTAAGCCAGACAGATATTACAAGGTTCCTGACTCCCACAAATTTCTATTCAAAAATCCTGCTGCTGATCCTGAGACTATCTCACAGGGTCCCAAAGGTGTAAAGGCCTCTACCCCCCCCCCCCCAGGGCGCTGGATAGATGGGGAAAGAAGGTTTATATGTCTGCAACTTTGGCAATTAGGGCCTTAAACTGCCAGTTTCATATGCTTAAATATCAACAGCATGTTATGGGCTTATTGAAACAGAAAATGATGTTGATTTCTGATTGTGTGGAAAATAAGGAATTACAGGAATTATTGCATTCAGCAGAACAGGTTGGAAAGCATACTTTGCAATGTGGTTTTGATTCCTTTGAGACCTCTTGCAGGGCCGCAGTTACTGGATCTGTGATTAGAAGGCATGCCTGGCTCAAGGAGCAAAATCTGCCTGATCATGTTAAAGATAAATTGTTGGATGCCCCTTTACAGCATGATACTCTGTTTGGTAATAAGGCAGAAGAGGTTTTAAAGAAAATGGAAGACAAAGCTAAATCTATGCAAACTGTAAAAGATTTCTTACAAGTGCAGCCACCCAGGTTCAGTAGGCACTGGCCTACTAAAAACTGGTCCTTTCCTGGGTCCAACAGAACATCTCAAGGCAAATCCAGGTGCTCAAAAGGCTCTAGATACCAATCACAGGGTTCTTACAGGTCAAAGCAATGTGGTGCCTCCACCTCCAAATCTTGAGGAACCAAAGCACAACCCTACAGTAAGCAGTCTCAATGACTTCCCTGTACCTTCATCAAGCACTTATCTTTTGGCAGCCCCCTTGGGGGAAAATTAGCACTTCATGCTCAAAATTGGTAGTTAATTACCCAGGACAAGTGGGTATTAAACATAGTATCCCGGGGGTACAGATTTCATTTCCATATTTTGCCAATTCCAAATGGTTGGCCAGATTTGCCACAAAATCAATGGGAAAGAGGCTCAGAAACAAGTTACGTCCCTCATGGATATGAGGGCTATTCAACCAGTACCAGAAAAGGAAAAAGGACAAGGTTTTTATTCAAGACTTTTCCTGGTACCCAGAAATGACAATGCCTGATGCCCAATACTGAACTTTATTGATTTTGAACACATTCCTGGACATTCCAAAATTCAAAATTTTGACTTTACAACAGCTACTGCCTACACTGGGCAGAAACACTTGGTTAGTGACTCTAGACTTAAAAGAGGCATACCTGCATATCCCAATAAGGGAATCGTACAGAAGATACCTTCGCTTCAAGGCAGGGTTTTTGCCTTACCTATTCTCTGCACTGCCCTTTGGCTTATCTACTGCACCCAGGGTCTTTACAAAGTGCCTGGCACCAGTAATTGCATTCTGCAGACAAAGAAGCATTCAAATTTATCCTTATCTGAACGACTGTCTCATTCAAGCAGAGGACAAGGACACTCTTCTTCAACATCTGGCGTTTGTAAAAAGGCTTCTAGCATGCCTAGGGTATACAATGAACGAAAAGAAATCACAACTGGTAACCTCTCAGATAATTACATTCCTGGGTGCAAGCTTGAATACAACTGCCCAGATGGCTTACCTTACGCCAGACAAACAAAGGCAACTGACAACATACTTCAAACAAATGGCAACAAAAACCCAGTTATCTGCAAGGCAAATTCTGTAGTCTTTGAGGTTCATGGCATCCTACATTCTACTAATTCCATATGCTAGACTGCATATGAGGAAACTTCAATGGTACCTAAAATGTTTATGGAGTCAACATTGTCACAGTCTGGAAACAATAATTCCTCTCATTCCCTGTCTACAACAGAAGTTTCTTTGGTGGGCAGAGACATGTCACCAAAACAAGGGACGGTCATTCACTCTACCCCCTGCCACCCAAACCCTAACTACAGACACATCAGATTATGCTTGTGGGGGCCCACCTGGCGGGGAGATGCATTCAGGGCAAATGGAGCCCAAAACAAATGCATCTGCATATCAACCAGAAAGAGATGCTAGCTGTTCAGAATGCTCTGACAGCCTTCAAGGACTTACTTCATCCAGGACAACTACTGTTAAAGACGGACAACACCATGGTTATGTGGTACATAAACAAGCAGTGGGGTACACATCCCTACCCCCTTTGCAGACTAGCCGTGGCATTGTGGAACACAGCTTTGACTTACCAAATACATCTTCAAGCTCAATTCCTGCCAGGAAAACAAAATACTCTGGCAGACGAACTAAGCAGAAATCTTATATACCCTCACGAATGGAAACTGGATCTACAACTCTTCAGCATGTTAACACAGAAATGGGGGAGCCCAGACATAGATCTATTTGCCTCTCCCCAAAATTATCAACTGGACAAATTCTGCACAAGGACTTATCACAGACAAGCATGGAAAGTGGATGCCCTATCCTTCAGTTGGAAAAACCTGTCAGTCTATGCCTTTCCCCCTCTGCCTCTTCTCTCTAAGGTCTTACTAAAGGTCATACAGGAAAAAACAAAAATGACCCTAATTGCTCCGGACTGGCCTCGCCAGCACTGGTACCCAATTCTAAGGAATATGTCTCAACTCCCTCCTTGGTACGTGCCTCAAATACCTCATCTACTGTCTCAGCAGAACAATCAAATTCTGCATACTCAGCTCCAAACTCTGAACCTTGCAGCATGGCTGCTCATTTAATTATTCAAACAACACCTCTCAGTAAATCTGTGATGGATGTCATTTTGGAAGCCAGAAGGCCTAGTACTAGAAAATCTTATGCTGATAAATGGAAGAGATTCTCTGCTTGGAACCAAGCACAAGGAATGGACACAGCAAAGCCCAATATCCCTCAGATTTTACAATATTTGGCTGAGATGCTTGACAAGGGCCTGTCTTTTTCAATAAAAATCCATGCCTCTACCATCTTGGGTCATTACAACACGGAGCCTTCACTCTTTTCTCATCCTCTGCTTAAACAGTATCTTAGAGGAGCCAAAAATTTAAGACCTCCCAGAAAATCACCAACTCCTGCATGGGACCTCAATTTTGTGCTGGAAGAACTCACCCTGCTTCCTTTTGAACCAGCAGTTACTGCGGATATAAAATTTTTATCTTGGAAAACAGCTTTCCTCTTGTCAATCACTTCAGCAAGAAGGGTTTCAGAACTACAGGCTCTCATGGCTATGGAGCCTTTCATTACATTTTACCCTGACAGGGTGTCCCTCAGGACCAACCCTTCTTTTATGCCTAAATCCAGTGTAGCTCTTAACCAGACAATTCACTTGCCAACATTTTACCCAGATCCGCAGAACAAGGGGGAGCAGATTCTGCATTCCTTGGACATACACAGACAACTAACATTCTACTTAAACAGAACCAAATCTCTAAGAAAGTCTGAGCAACTACTGGTGGCATTTGCTGCAGGATCAGAGGGGAAGGCTATATCAAAGCAGACTATTTCTAAGTGGATAAGCCACAGAATTTGTTTCTGCTACTTGCACCATGGTAAACCTGTGCCCAAGGGGATCAGGTCACATTCCACCAAGGCTGCCTCTGCCTCAGCAGCTTTTCTCAGAGGAGTTCCAACTAAAGGCATTCTAGAAGCTGCTACTTGGAGCTCTGTTCATACCTTCACAAAGCGTTATCATTTGCCTCTCTTTTCCAAATCCAGGGCAGGCTTTGCCATTGCAGTTCTGCAGGGCCTTATAGCCGCTCCTAATGCTATATAGTTCCTTCCTCCCATCCATTGCTTTGGGATTCATGTAATGACTGCAACAGTGAAACACGAAGAACATAGTACACTTACCATAAATGTAGATGTTCGAGTGTATTCACTGTTGCAGTCCGGGTTACCCACCCACCATCCCCCTTTTTCTATAACTTCTCTTTCCTTCACTGTATTCTAAAGCCTTTGTGGTGTATTTGCTTTTAGATGAAGGTAAAGTTTGTTACTAAACATACATTTTCATATATATATATTTTTGCTCCCCATTTGGGGGGCACCTGACATCTGGGGCAAGAAAAACTGAATAAAATGGTGTCGGCTGCATGTTTTATACCCCTGACGACCTGACTTAATGGAAGAGAAGATGGCAACTGACGCAGGACCCAAGACTTTGTTATTCAGGCTGACTGAGGGCAACCTGCCAGCAGATTACCCAAATGTAATGACTGCAACAGTGAGTACACTCGAACATCTACATTTATGGTAAGCGTACACAACTGTGCTATGCCATGCTCCTGTATCTTTCACATGTCATTTTTTACCATACAGTGACCTTTGGATAAATGAAGATCCCTATCAAGCAGGAGCTAGATTTTCCAAAAAAGTGGCTGATGTTAGCAGGGAGTTTAGTATATGCTAGTATTTTGTGCTTTGGGTTTATTTAGTGTATCTTAATGAAAAGTTGTTGCAGAGTCACTCCAGGATGTATTACTGTCTGCTGTTCCGTAATAAATACTAGTCTGCCTGGATAGTGGACATTTGTGAAATCAGGAGATGGCATTAATTTGGATGGGATTATTAAGATGGAAGAGTTGATGCTTAATGTTTCATTTAAAAAGTAGAAGTGGAAATACGTTGCTTAATTTTATTGTTGCATTTGATAGATGGGCAGTTTCTACAGCATGAGAGTCAAAATGCAATCTCTACATATATTATATACAAAGTGAACAAATATATACAAAATGAATATTCTAGTTGTCTTGAGTGTAAAGTTAATAGATAAATTACATTATATACAGAGTGACTGACAATACCCACTATATACAGAGTAGAAATCAGAGTTGGCATGCTGGAAGAATCACAATCAAAATCAGAGTCAAGGCTAGGCATGTGGAGGGAAGAAGAGGATGAAGAGATTAAGTTATATGACCAGAAAGATCGCTTTTATTTCTGATTGGAAAATGGGGTAAGAAAAATTATCTTTAAGAGAAAAAGGGAGAGATTCCCACAGTTTGGGAACAGTGAGTGGGAAAGCATGGTCTGTGCTGTGAAGCCTAGTTTAGGGTGTTTGAAGTAGAGAACCTGAGTGCTTAATATTTCTAAGGTTGCATGTTGGTGCATCTCTCAATAGTTTGGAGGCTAGTGAGGAGAAGGCATCATTCTTAAGTTTAAGTAGTTGAGAGACAAGTAGAAACTCAACACGTTTGTTTCACAGGTAGCATGTTAGCTTTTTCAATGGTTTTGCAATTATGTCCATTTTCTGTGAGATGGCTCTGCAAATAGAGTTTGAGATAGACTAAATGGTGGATAAACTTATTTTAGAGGCTGCAGCAATTAGAGAGAGATATTATTCTAGCTGAGCCAGTAAAACACCTTTACCTGTGGCATTTCTAAAGGGTCTGGATAGAAAAGGGGAGATCTCGCTTCCCTACAATATGAGAGAGTTTATTGTGTGTGTGTGTGTGTGTGTGTGTGTGTGTGTGTGTGTGTGTACTCCAGGTGGACTTTGAAATTTAGGAAAGGTCCAACCCGATCCTTGGATATTTGAATGAAATGACATTTTGTGTGGGTTCAGGCACCTAGCCAGCATGACATTTCCCTGTGGTACATTTGGTTGGGGACACATGGCTGAAATGACATTCATCTGCAGAGAAATATTGTTGTGAATTTCCTGTCTGCAAACAGAGGAATGCAGTGCCATGCACATAGCTTCAATAACCAAGTGCACATGGGGGAAATAATGTCCGTGGCCCACACGGCAACATACGACAGCAGGCAGTATGGCAGGCATCAACAGCAGGCTGGCCAATGGGCATGTCAGTGGCAGTAAAAATGCAGAGCACCATTAGCAGCACCTTTATAAGCAGTGCTTGTGAACCACTACCCCTTTCACAGTATCTAGAGAATATTACCTAAAATGTATACTGGAGCCTAAATGTGACTACATTAGCATGCAGGACATTCTCCATGCTGTAGCACACTTCTACATGTTGTAGTTACATAAGCATGTACTGTACACTGAGCACAACACTCATTAGTTCTTCTGTCCCCATGTACTTGGTTATTAAAGCTGTGGGAAAGCCAGTGTGTGCTTCTCTTTGTCCACATGGAATTCACAAAAAAAACCATGTTTCTCTGCAGCTAAACGTCACTTCAGCCATGTATCCCCAACCAAAGTTACCACAGAGAAATGTCTTGCTGCCTAGGCACCTGAACCCATTTTGTGTATTGTTGTTAAGATGATTGAGGATTTTTAGAGGCCTGTAGATAGAAGTGAGATTTTTTCCTAGTGCCAAAAAGGATTCTTTCTGTATTAGGGGAGTTTAACAGTAGTTGTATATCACTGACCCATTAAATAAGGGCATGAAAATCAGCTTGACATTTGAGGTCAAGAGAAGAGACAGAGTGGTTGGACCAGAATAGGATCATGTCATCACCATAAAGCAGGGAGGGTAAGATGAGGTAAGTCAAAAGGAAGATAGTTACTGTAGATATAAAAGGGAGGCAATGCCAGAATAGGTCTTTGGGGGACACCTTTCTGCAGATGGACTGATGTTTGAGGCTGATGAACTGAAATTCTGTGAGAAATGACAGGTAATTTTTGAACCAAGGCATTGTCATCACTAATGCCTATTTCGGTGAGATGATCTAGGAGAATTGAGTGTTCGACAAGAACAGAGGCTCTAGTACTTAGACCTGTGTCCATTCTTAACATATGTTGTCCTTGAGTGACCATATAACTATAGATGTGCTGAGACCAGACCACTGGTAATGCTTTTGAGAGATTTGACAAGTGGCAGTATTGGTTGATATATTGAGTTAGTTGCAAGTGAAGTATTTTTTCAGAATCTTTCCTAGGGTAGGGAGAATAGAAACAGAACGACAGTCTGATGGATTGGAGGGATTGGGTTTCTTAAGGAGAGATTTTACAATGGCATTTTTCTAGATATGAGGCATAATGTTTTGAGTAATACATGTGTAGAAGTGTTTCTATTGGGCTGTGATGTAGTCACTAGAATGATAAACTGTGGGTGAAGGTTGTCTGTACTAGGGAGACTATCAAGTTTAATCTGTTCAGGCAGAGGGTGGACGTCCTTGGTTGTGTTCTGAAGTAGAATGAAGGGACGTATGGAGGGGAGGAGTGGAATGGCATATGCAGTTGGGAATTGGCTAGGGAAAGGGGTGTGATGGTTGATGAATGTGAAAGGAAAGGAAATCAGTGGCAGAATTTTGAGAGGATATGGAATTCATGGAAGGGAGGTTTCTTCCATCTTGTAAGACAGTTGATCTCTTTCCAGAAAGTTTTGGGTGATTTTATTAATGAGGTTTGGTATGATTTCATCAAGTAATTTTTATGATACTATATAGCTTACTTGACAAGGTTGTGTAGCTGGGTATAGTGCTGTCTGTTTATAGTACTAGGAAGTGCTTTTCAAGAATGCTATGCCTTACCTCTTATTTCTAGAAGAGTTTTAAGCTCACAAGTTAACCAGCTAGTTTGAGATGTGTATAGTCTTTGATTTATTTACTTGGAAGCAGGTGTTTTGCAGGTCACGCAGTATAGTATTGAGTATTTGTGCAGTCCATTAAGAAGGGGGTTAAGTTTGTTAATGTTAATCTGTGGTTTAATACAGAGAGATATGAGCTTTGGGGTTGCATTTGCACATGGATGATGGATATGAAAACTAAAATGATGGTTGTTACTGAAAGATGTTTGATAGATGGTGATGCTGGAGATAAGAGAATGTTTATCAATTAATATGAGATCTAGGAGGGAGTGGCAAGATGTGTTAAGATTGGGTCTAGTACATGGAGATATGAGCTGAGTGAGGATGAATTATATCAGAAGAGTATTCAAGTAATTGGAAATGGGACTGAACTAGGTGAGATTGAAGTCTCAAAGTATTATGAGTTTTTGATATTTGTGGAGGAAATTGTCTTTTAGAGGTTTATTTAGTTTGGTGAATGAAGAGGGAGGTGGTAGATGTGCTACAGCAAGATGCAGTGTGATATTATTGTAGGCATGAATGGATACAAGTAGGCAGATGGAATAATTATTTGTATTAAGTGATTCTTTGAGCAAGTGCCTGAATGTTTAAGTGTGATGTGAACAGAAGGAGAGATGTTCTTCGTGTTTCACTGTTGCAGTCATTACGTTTGGGTTATCTGCTTGCAGGTAGCCCTCAGTTGGCCTGATTAACAAAGTCTTGGGTCCTGCGTCGGTTGCTGCCCCTTCTTCCATGACGTCAGTTCGTCAGGGGTATAAAACATGCAGCCGACACCATTACATCAGTGTTTCTTGCCGTGCGGTGCCCGAAGCAGAAGCAGTTTGCAAGTGCCGGTTGGCCGACTCCTGAAATTTCCGTTCTCGTGTTTCAGAACCAAAGTTTTCAACTAAAGCTAAGTACCCTGTTGGGAAAACCTTTTCTTGCTCTTTACCGATGTCAGTAAAAGTTAATAATTGCATTACTTGTGGAAAGCAAATACCTCATAAAGATTTTCATTCATACTGCATTCCTTGCTTAGGCCCTGACCACAATGTCCCTTGCTGTTGGTTTTATGCTTTATTTAATCAGCGCACTATCCGGCGTCGGTATATTTTCGCCTCTAAATATTTCAGTTCTTGGTTTAATTATCCAGAAATGTCGTCGGTTAGCCATCCGACTACCGGGATTAACGCAAAGATAAAGACAGAGACAGGCCGCCGAGGTCCAAAACTGCCGACAACGCTTCTCCTAAGCCAGTCGCCAGTTCGCTGGTACTCAGTGAGGCGCTTTCGCAGCCCCTCATACCCGCTACTTCTGATTCGCATGGTCTCTGCTGAGACCCATTCGGAGTCTGGTATGCCGCGAGATGCTTCAACTATGGAACCCATGGATGTCTCTACCTTGGATGGGTCCGGAGCCACTGTGCAGGCACCGGCTCCTGAGGGTGTATTCAGGCCTATGGACTTGCATATTAAACTGACACCTCCTTCTTTACTTAGGCCTAAATCTCGATCCATGCCTAAAAAACCGACACCCAGGCCACATGCTCAGGCCTCTGTGCCTAAAACACAAATGATAAGAATGGCTGAAGATCTAATAACTCTAATCAGGGGTAGCCAACCCCCTCCTTCTAAGCGGCCTAGGACTGAAGTTGATTATGAATCTTCTGATCAGGATTCTGTTTTTTTCTGATTCTTCTTATGATCTGGATTTGCCCTTATCTACTTATGAAGATTCTGATGCAGAGGACTCCATTCCCTCTGCTTCTCCTCCTGAGGATTTTTCTTTTGGGGAAACCTTACCTACTTTAAGTGAGCATTTCCACTGGGAAAGCCAGGATTTTTCTGATTCAAAAAAGAGGCTTATGGATTTCCTTCTCTTACCTCAGGATAGGCCTTTAGCTATTCCTCCTGTACTAGACATTGTTGATGATGCTTTTTCGGAATCTAGTTTGGCCCCTGATTCCCTGCCTCCTGCTCCCAGAAAACCTGACAGATACTACAGGGTCCCTGAGTCCCACAAGTTCCTTTTTAAAAATCCTATTGCAGATCCAGAGACTATTTCATAGGGGCCCAAGTGCATTAAGGCCTCTACTGCTAAAAATCCTACCCCCTCTGATAGAGACTCCAGGGCACTGGATAGATGGGGTAAGAAGGTTTACACTTCTGCAACCTTGGCCATTAGGGCTTTAAACTGCCAGTTTCATATGTTAAAGTATCAGCAGCATGTTATTGAACTGCTTAAACAGAAAATGATGTAGATTCCTGACTGTGTGGAAAATAAAGAATTACAGGATTTAATACATTCTGCTGAACAAGTTGGAAAATATACTTTGCAATGTGGTTTTGATTCATTAGAGGTCTCTTGCAGGGCTGCTGTTACTGGGTCTGTCCTCAGAAGGCATGCTTGGCTCAAGGAGCAATCTTTGGCTGATCATGTTAAAGCTAAATTGTTGGATGCTCCTTTAAGTCAGACCGCATGTTTGCCAACAAGGCTGAGGAAGTTCTTAAAAAGATGGAAGATGAAGCTAAATCTATGCAAACTGTTAAAGATTTTTTTACAAGTTCAGCCTCCTAGATTTAGTAGGCACTGGCCCTCTAAGAATTGGTCCTTTCCAGCCACTTCAAGGTCTTCTCAAGCCAAACCCAGACACCTCAAAAACCCCAGGTTTCAGTCCCAGGGGACATGCAGAACTAAGCAGTGGGGGGCCTCCACTTCCAAATCTGGGAATAATAAGACTCCCCCCTATGGTAAACTGTCTCAATGACTTCCTTTTAAAATTTCCAAGCACTTATCAACTGACTGCCCCTTTGGGGGGAAAGATTGCTCTTCATGCAAAGAATTGGGAACTCATTACCCAGGACAAATGGGTTTTAAGTATAGTGTCCCAGGGTTACAGATTTCACTTCCACATTTTGCCAACACCAAGCGGGTGGCCGGGCGTACCCCCAAATCAGTGGACAGAGGCCCAAAAACAAGTACTTTCTCTCTTAAGCATGGGGGCTATTCAACTGGTACCAGAAGAGGAAAAGGGACAAGGTTTCTACTCGAGACTTTTCCTGGTAGCCAGAAAAAAAACAATTCATGGCATCCAATCCTGGACCTGTCTACTCTAAATACCTTTCTGGAGATTCCAAAATGCAAGATGCTGACTATTCACCAATTACTTCCTATTCTAAGCAAAGATGCCTGGTTGGCAACACTAGATTTAAAAGAAGCATTCCTGCACATCCCAATCAGGGAATCTTGCAGAAGATACCTATGCCTCAAAGCAGGCTACACGCACTGTCAGTTCTCTGCACTGCCCATTGGCTTATCTACTGCCCCCAGGGTATTCACAAAGTGCCTAGCTCCAGTTATTGCATTTTGCAGGCAAAGAAATATTCAAATATACCCATACCTGGACGATTGTCTAATTCAGGCAGAAAGCCAGGACATATTTTTGAATCATCTGGCCTTTGTACAAAGGGTTCTAACTTGTCTGGGGTACACCATAAACGAAAAGAAATCACACCTGGTACCCTGTCAGCAAATTATATTTCTGGGAGCAAGCTTGAATACAACTTCCCAGATGGCTTACCTCACGCCAGAGAAAGAAATTCATTTGATAAACTACTTCAAACAAGTGGCCACAAAAACCCTACTATCTGTAAGACAAATACTGCAAGCCCTGGGGTTCATGGCCTCCTTCATTCTTCTAATTCAATATGCAAGACTGCATATGAGGAAACTACAGTGGTATGTAAAAAGCCTATGGTGTCAACATTCTCAAGACCTGGAAACAATGATTCCTATCATACCTTGCCTACTCCTAGAGTTCCTTTGGTGGGCAGAGGCCTGCCACCAAAACAAGGGACTACCTTTCGCACCACCCCCTGCCACCCAAACCCTAACAACAGACGCATCAGACTATGCATGGGGGGGCTCGCCTGGCAGGGAAGTTCATTCAGGGCAAAATGGAACCCAAGTCAAATGCACCTGCATATCAATCAAAAAGAAATGTTAGCTGTACAGAAAGCTCTGACAGCCTTCAAGGACCACATTCTTCCAGGACAACTAATGGTAAAGACGGACAACCACTGTTATGTGGTACATAAACAAGCAGGGGGGTACACATTCTTACCCCCTTTGCAGACTAGCCATGGCAATGTGGAACACAGCCTTGAGCTACCAAATGCACCTACAAGCTCAATTCCTGCCAGGAAAATTAAATACACTGGCAGACGGACTAAGCAGAAACCTCATGGACCCACACGAGTGGAAACTGGAACCAAGGATTTTCAGCATGTTGACAAGCAAATGGGGGAGCCCAGATATAGACCTGTTTGCCTCTCCCCAGAACTACCAATTGGACAAATTTTGCACAAGGACTCCCCACAAAGAAGCCTGGAAAGTGGATGCTCTGTCCGTCAGCTGGAAAAACCTCAGACTATGCCTTCCCCCCTCTGCTCTTCAAAGTACTACTAAAAATCGAACAGCACAAACCAAGGATGATTTGATTGCTCCTTACCCCCATGGCACCTGCCTCAGACTCCATCACTGTTGTCTCAGCAAGAGAACCAGATTCTGCTCCCTCAGATTCTAATGCTGAACCTTGAACCATCCCTCAGTAAACCTGTAATGGATATCATTTTAGAGACAAGAAGGCCTAGTACTAGAAATTCTTATGCTGAAAAATGGAAAAGATTATGTGCCTGGAGCCAGTCTCATGGGATGAGCACAGCAGCCCCAATTTACCTCAGATTTTACAATACTTCACTGAGATGCTTCACAAGGGCTTGTCTTTTTCCTCCATTAAAATCCACGCCTCAGCAATTTCAGCTCATTATAACACAGAACCCCCCCCCCGTCTTTTCTCATCCACTGCTCAAGCAGTTCCTCAGAGGGGTCAAAAGTTTGAGATCACCCAGGAGAGCTCCAACCCCAGCCTGGGACCTTAACTTTGTTTTGGTGAAACTCACACTACCTCCTTTTGAGCCAGCTGCTACTGCAGGCTTAAAATTTATTTCTTGGAAAACAGCTTTTCTTTTGGCAATCATTTCAGCTAGAAGGGTATCTGAATTACAGGCCCTTATGGCAGTGGAGCCTTTCATCAGGTGGTATCCAGTGTGGCTCTTAATCAGTCCATTCATTTGCCAACCTTCTTTCCCAATCCACAGAGCAAAGGGCAACGGATACTGCATTCCTTAAATGTGCACAGACAACTTAGATTCTACTTGGACAGGACTAAACCTCAAAGGAAATTTGAATAACAGCTGGTGGCATTTGTTGTAGGGGCATAGGGGAAGGCTATTACAAGGCAAACCATTTCTAAATGGATAGGCCATTGCATTCATTTCTGCTATAAGCACCATGGAAAACCTATCCTCCAGGGGATCAGACCTCACTCAACCAGGGCTGCATCTACCTCTACAGCCTTTCTCAAAAGCGTCCCTACCAGGGACATCCTGGAAGCTGCTACGTGGAGTTCTGTACATACTTTCACCAAGCATTATCATTTGCCAATTTTCTCTAAATCTAGAGCTGGCTTTGCCACTGCAGTCTTGCAGGGTCTTATAGCTAGTTCCAGTGCTGTCTAAATTCCCCCTCCCAACCATAGCTTTGGGAATCTACCCAAATGTAATGACTTCAACAGTGAAACATGAAGAACATAGTACAGTTGTGTACACTTACAGTAAATGTAAATGTTCGAGTGTATTCGCTGTTGCAGTCCTGGTTACCCTCCCTCCAGCCCCCTAACTTCTTTTGGCTATACCTCTACTTTCCTTTACTATGCTTAAAAGCCTTTTTGGTGTATTTGCGTTTTTGTTGGAGGTATATCATTGCAATTTTATATTTAATTGCTTCCCATTAGGGGGGCTTTTGACATCTGGGGCAAGACAAACTGATGCAATGGCGTCGGCTTTATGTTTTATACCCCTGATGACCTGACGTCATGGAATAAGGGACAGCAACCAAGGCAGGACCCAAGACTTTGTTAATCAGGCCGACTGAGGGCTACCTGCAAGCAGATAACCCAAATATGATGACTACAACAGTGAATACACTCGAACATCTACATTTATGGTAAGTGTACACAACTGTACTTTCCACCTCCTTGGCTTGTGCCTGGTCTGGGGTCAAAAAAGTAGTTGTAACCAGGGAAAAAGTGCTGTAAAACAGGCTTGTTAGCCTTAACCCATGATTCTGTGATAGCAGTTAAATCAGGCTTATGCAAAGAGATGACGGCATCAATCTGGTGAGTTTTGTTTCTTATACTTTGTGTGTTAATGAGGCTGCAGGAGAGTGGAGATGGAGGTAACAGTTTGAAATGGCGGGACCTGCTAGACCGAGTCCCAAAACATGGAGACTGAATGGCCAAAAGATCGGCAGTACATATCCGAGATGCCATGTCTCAGAATTATCCTTTTTGTCAGAGATATGGTGATCACTGGGTTTTCGGTCTTTTTTTTGTTCTTTTTTGTTTTTTCGGCACTCAGCATTTTGATTGCTGACATTTCAGAAGGGAGGCATAGATGGACCTGGGTTAGCATTGATATTACCTTGAAGAAGCAGTAGGAGTAAGAAGTTTGTAGAGGTGTTTGGACAGGTGCAGGAGCAGATTATTAAATGATTAATGACTATATTTAAAGGAGCTGCTAGTAACTGAGGTAATTGGAGTGATAACAGAGGTAGGATATGGTATTGGTGGGAAGGGGCAGGGCTGCTTAACTTTGAATGGAGAGATTGTTGTATGGTAGTAACAAGTAGAACTGGGTGAGGTACGACTGGGGAGTACGTGACAGAGTGATGTGGTAGGCATTATTTGGAGGAATAATGATGGGTGTTAGGAGAAGGACCAAAAATAGGTAGTTGGGTAAAAAAGTAGTAGGGTGTTGGGGGTGTAGGGGAAGCGAAACGAGCCAGAAATCACACTCTTTGTGAGACAATCAGCCTGCGCAACCTTAGTGAGTAAGAACATCATGTTGTTCATCATATTGTAAGAAATAAGGACCAGATTGGACATTGCTAGAATGAGCAAAGACTCGTAGAATATAAAGTTATTATGTGTTACTGTACACTGGTTGACTGTGCACCTAAGGTAGGGTGAACAGGTAGAAAACAAAAATATATATAAGTAGGATGAATGTATTACATATAGTTGCAGTACAGCTATCTTGTGTACAGGAAGCTGGAAATAGTGAGGTACATATGTACAGGCATCAGTGCTACAAGTTTATTATTTTGGAAACAAACCACACTTTAGTACATGAATCAACCATCTGTATACCTAATGCTGAGTGGGTTACTTTTTAGTGTGCAAAAAAAATGTACACTGGCTGCATCAGTGATAACTAGCACGCACTGTAAAATCTGTCTGCCAAATGTTCTGTGGGCACAGCACTCCAGGATTTTTTTTATTTATTTATTTTTTAAACTAAGTCATCTCAGTGTGTGCTACATAGAAAATTATGTTTCTGTTTGCTGTTATAACCATCTTATGTGGTTGACAAATGTATGACAGGAAATTCTCCTTGAGAGCAGATCACCAGGAGTGAATCATTTCATCAGTTTGGAGAACACTCAACTTGCTATAATCATAGAAACCCATTTGTAATTCTTTAAGCTACATTAAGCTTTATTGCCCCAGTGTACTGTCAATTTACAGGGAAAAAAAATTTTAACACATTTAATGCCACCACACAGACAGTAGCCAGAAGCAAAGTGTACCACTGATCAGCCCACAGCTTTAACAGCATCACTTTTATTTTGTTTTGTGGCAGAGCAAAGTGTACCCTGTGGTGGCTGCCGTGTGTGTTCCGGTGCAAGATTACAGCGTAACAATACATCTATGACATCAGAAAGGTGCATAAGAAGCTTATGTTTTATTAGCAGATTTTGGAGAGTAATCAGGATCTTTTGTGTACTGCATCAACAGTATACATATTCAAGCTTGTTCCCTTATGATGTAGTTCAGTTCCCGCTGTTGTTGTATATATCTGTTAAGCTGTCTACTGAAGTGTTCTAGCAATCATTTGTTATAGTTTGTTCGTTACCTACTCCCAGGTAATGCTACATTACTTTTCATGGGGAATACTCATCGCTGAGCCAGTTAGACATGATAAAATGTTATTGAAAAATATGCTTTAAGCCTGCTTAGCTGGAAAGAACTGTAGCTGCTTGACTAAGTGTCTAATCAGCATGTAAGTAGTTGAGCAGGAAAAGACATAAACAGTGATGTGAGGGCATGTATGGAAGGGATACATCATGTAGGCAAATGAGTTTCAGTAAAATTAAATGTCAGAAGAGGAGGAGAAGGCAAGGAATACATGCCAGTGCCTTCTCATGTTTGACTAGGTTGTCGAGTCAAGAAAGATTGTTTTGAACAAACTAAACATCTTACTGTGTCTCATGAATTGTATGTAAATTCAAAAACTTAAAAGCCTGCAATGTTAGTAGACACCTTTTTTTAACTTTTTAGCTAACCAAAATTAAAAAAAAAAATAAAATAATATATATATATATATATATATATATATATATATATATATATATATATTTATTTATTTTTTATTATTTTTTTTTTTGGAGCAATGGAAATTGTAGCTTAAGGAGATCGTTTTAATTTAATTATCTTTTGAGGGTGGATGGCCCTCATACCCTTCCAGTTGTACCATCCACCTGCGTGCATCTGTTTCATTTGTATCATAGGTTATTAATATATGTTGTAATTTAATTATCTTTTGAGGTTGGATGGCCCTCATACCCATCCAGTTGTACCCATCCACCTGCATGCAGCTGTTTCCTTTGTATCATAGGTTATTAATATATCATGATTGCTTCTTATATAATTTTTATACATCTGCTGATAGCAACATTAGGCACAGTTTAGGACATCCCCCTTTCTTTTTTTTTTTTTGTACCAGTCTCACTGGACAGGTTTTACCAGCCTCACTCCATCCTCCTGTATTTAACCTTTACTAGGCAAGTCACCAAGCTTCTCTTGGGGTAGAGAATTATGGCTGTTTAATCTTAGGGCTAGAAAATAAGGACCCTCATAAGTAGTTGAGGATGGAGACCCATAAGCCACCATTCTGTGGCAGGCAGTAAAAAACTCTTTAACATGCACTAATGTCTTTATAAACTGGTTTATGTTCATAGCTTCATAGTTAAGTACTAGCCTAGCTGCCCTTGCAGGCCATTTTAAGCCTAGCCAATTTCCCTTCAAAGGTGAGAATCAAACCCTGTAACTTGTGTGTGCAGAGTTAACAACTTATCCATTATGCCAAACTCCCAACTATAGCCATGTTTTACAGGACGTCTTGTCAACCTACCTCTAACTTGTACTGGTTGCACCCTGCAAGGTCCCTCATCTCCATTAGAAAGATCACATGGGCAGCCATAAGGAGACACCTTTCTATTAGATTAATAAAGCTTCTTGACAGCCACTTCATCCTGATGTTCTTTGTGTTTCACTGTTGCAGTCATTACCAGTCTTTCTTGCTGTGCGGTGACGGAAGCAGAAGCATTTAAATGCTTCTGCTTCTGCTTCGGGCACTGCACGGCAAGAAAGACTGGTAATGACTGCAACAGTGAATACAGTCGAATATCTACATTTATGGTAATGTACACAACTGTACCTTTCCATTCTCAGCTGACTCTTTTGGTACAGTAAGGGTGGGAGGGTGGCGTAATGGTTATGGTGTTTACCTTAGAGGCATGAGGTGCAGGGTTTGATTCTCACCTAGCATAACCATTTAGGCTTAAAAGTGCCCTCAAGGGCAGTTAGCCTAGTACTAACCTATGAGTTTCATTCTTGAACACTGAATTGTGACAAAGCAGACACTTTATCTTTGTGCAAACAAGCCAATTTCTGTGATCTTTTTCACTTTCTTTCATGTGGTAAGACATATATGAGGCTTTAGCAGAAGTTCTTGATATGGCAAGATAATGAAGATTTGCAGTTATAACAACTATGTTTTGGTAAGATGCAGTGGATGTGATGACATACCTGCACTGCTTTATGGGCTAAGAAAATTGATGGTATACCTGTATGATAATGCTTATAGCAGAGGAGCGCATTAATTTTGTTTATGACCAGAGAAAACTGCTGGAGTTTTTTCACCGTGTGTTATAGATGAGACCCAGAAACAGAGAGAGAGAGGTGTCCAGGGTTGAATTTTACTTTTCATGACATATTACATTTCATGTAGATTTTGGGCCAGGGGCTTTCGGATTGTAGCGCAAAAGATGTTTATACATTTTTCACATTTGCTTTAAGTTGTTTATAGTGTATTGTAATGTCTCTTAGAAATGTACAGTCTGTTAATTGTAGTACTTTCCATTATTAACTAATGTAAATGATTTTGCATTATCTATTAATATATGTATATCTCTTTGTGTTTGTGTGTCTCTCACTTTCACCATATAGATATGCATGTATTATTTTTTTCTATTCACTATTTACAGGTGACCTTTTTAGCCTGTGCCCAGAGTTGTGGCTGAAAAGGTTTTTGTGAGCAGCACATCCACCTGGTTAGCAAGTGTATAAGTAAATAAGAACATAGCTTGACACGGGGCTTGACATATTAAGCTATTTGCGAGAAGCATTACATTTTGATTGATAATAGGTTTTAGCAAGGCATTTGCAGGTGCCGTATGCTAGAAATGGTTGGCTGTTGGCAGTTTTCTTAAAATTTCTCATGGGATGATGTGCTCTGTAATATGACTGAATGCTTATTTCATATAAGCAAAGTGACTGCATTGAAAGCAGTTTTGCTAGTGGTTGATTTCTTGTTGGGGAGGGGGCATTAACAGTTTAGCTTTTGAGAACAAACTTCTATGAGATACATATGTAAATGTCATCTGTTTTGTGTCTTGGGCTGAAGAGTTGTGTAGGCACTTCTTAACAGTACAAAGAATGATTTATTATAGTCTAGAGAATAGAACGGGCCAGGATAGTAGGCCAGGTGAGACAGTAATATTCCATAGATGTCTCCCTTAGTGGCAAATTGAGATATTTTGTGCCTAATGTTTGGTTGGGATGTGAATCATTTTTTTTTATTTTATCAGAGCTAAAGGCAGTATAGAGAAATACTATCTAGTATAGAGAGTAGGTCAATTTTTTTTTTTTGTTTTGCAGTGTTGTAAGCATGGAATTCCTTTTGTCTTTGACAGATAGAATTTATATTTCAAAGTGTGAAATAATGATTTGAGTAAAGGAGGCCCACTTTTGCACAGAAAAATAATCCAGTGTGTTTAAACTCAATCATCATGTATTTTCTGTTTTCTTGATTAGTATTCCAATTACACTATTTGTCTTGTAGATGTTTGCCACCAAAGATAAGGGCTTGGGTGTTAGAATTTACTGTTAATTAGTTCCTCCTTAATCAGCTGTATGTACAGAGAAATCCCACTTTGAATGCTACCATATCTTCTGATGTCTTTGCTTGAATGCAGAAAGGAGCAGTCATAAATGCACTAATTCACATGTGCCAGTAAATTTTCAAAAAGCAGTGACATTTATGCGTAAGGATATTGGCTCCATTAACATTAATTTGATGATTATCACTAGAGAGAACCTTCTGCTCATTACACGGGTCTCAAAATTGATTCTTGGGAGGATACCAGCCTTTTAATATGTGGCTAGGAAGCTGTTCCATTTTTTATATATTGCATTATGTTAGACATATGTGATAAACAAGGCAGTTTGCTTAATCCTTTGGTTGCCAGTTTCTGACATGATTGTAATTTGTGATCTTACAGGTCAGGATAACATGGAGCAAAGCAATACAAAAGGATATCTACTATGTTTTGCAGCACAAGATAAATGATTTGGTTAGAGATGAGGACATTTCAGTAGTGTCCTCAGGCTTTTGTCTCTCTACAAACTGGAAAGCTCTAAGTAGCACTTAAGCTGCTTGGAGATCATTTTTCAGTCCATTCTCCTGAGAGCCAAGAACTAATTGTGATCTATAATTGGGTTTGGTACCAGTCAGTCTTCTCTCTCTCTGTCTATGAATTGTTGGAGTATTTTCTTGTTTCTGTAGGGAGGGAAAAGATCTCACAGAGGTAATCAGTTCACGAAAATGTTTTTTAAGAAAGCAATAATTTCAGGCTTATCTTCTGGTGGAGAACAGAACTGATTGGGTTGTAGAAGTATTTTAAGGGTCTAGTTTTTTTTAAAGTGCCCTGAAGTGGAGAACAAGGTTTGTAAGATAAACACACTTTTTAACACATTTATTAACTTCACACATTATGCAGTGACGTAGGTATACATGCAGTTAGAAAAAAAATTGCAAAGATTTGTTTTTTCTTTTTCATGCATTATACATATATGGTTATTTCTTTAGCATTATTATTCAATTTAGCATTATATAAATTGATCAAATCCTGCTTTCCCTGAAATTTCACTCCTCCTGTTGAACATTATTCTGCATTTATTGCTCCTGCAGATTCCATTTATTTTTATGTAGTTTGTGCTTCCCTTTTCCAAAGATCCTAGCTACAGTTATTTTATCTCTCTCGCAGTTTTCGATAAGACTTTTACACAGTTAATTTCATTTTCGATTTCCATTTTCTAGTCATTGCTTTTTTTGGAAGCCAACAGCATTAGACTTGCTGGGGCATGACTATGTCTGTACAATTCAGAGTCTGTATCCCAGCTCAAAAGAATCATGTCTCATTCATGTCTGTAGGTCATGAAGGACAGATTTTTGTCATATTTTAAATGCGAGCTCTGGGCAGTTACTAACCAGCTTACAAGAAGTCAGGAATGTAACACATCATTAACTGACTGCCAGCTGTTGTGAATGTGGTAGCAATCTAACTTGTATGGTCTGCTTTCATCTAATGCCCGCCTAGCCCAGGCTGTGGAGAGCTTACCATTGGGAGATCCACAAACACAAGTTATGGACCTTGCCAGTACATCATCTTCAATGAGCAGCATAGTCTTAATCATGTACAACACAGCTGATAGCTCTTCCTGAACAATGGCAGACCAGCATTCCTGGATCAGGCTGTCCAATTTTGCAGAGGATAGGAAAACAACCATCTGGGTCACTCCCTTCACAGACCCCATCCTGTTTGGAGATGGTGTATCAAAGTACGTAAAAGTTAAGGAAGCTTTGATCAAAACTCTGACTGTGAAAATGAAGTTTCTGTCACCACAGCAGATGTTCAGCTAAGCTCAAAGGAAACAGAAATGGATGTGGTTACAACACAGCACAGTTACCTTGTCAAAAACACTGACATGGGGGGGGGGAGGTGGCAAGGTAAGAGTAAACTGTCAGCTAGTATTAGTAGCAGTGCTAGTAGTAGTAGCTCATTCATGAACAAGCAATACAACCCCTGAAGTATTCCCTGACTGCCTCCGTTCTGGAGGCAGTTGGATGAAGACTTTCCCTCCACTGGTATGAATGGTTCTAGATCACAACAGACAAATAAGGTTTAAGGTATGTAGTAGTCAAAACCTGTAAGATTGCCCTGATCAGAACCCCATGAGGAAGAAAATTCCTGCTAGATACTTCACCCTGTCAGAGAAAATAAGCAGGGCAGGAGGCGATAATCCTCATTCAAAAGAGAGTCATCCAAGAGGTCCCACCAGACAAGAGACTAAGGCTGCTCCTTAGGAATTATTTTCTTGGTGCCCAAAACAACAAAAAAATTTTTATGGCCCATCCTCAACTTAAGTGGCCTAAACAAGTTAGTTTATAAACAGAAATTCTGCTAGCACTCTTCCCATTTCTTATCAGGAAAAGACTGGATATGCTGTTTAACCTCCAGTACAACAATTTCCATATAAAGATTGCTTGTGAGTAAAGAAGGTCCCTTGCCCTTCAGGGTAGGAGCCAAGCACAGCCCTTTGTTCTTATATTAGCTCCCAGGCTGTTCACCAAGCTCATAGCAGTAGCAGCAGTTAATTAGAGGCTACAAGGATCCTGTCCAGTATGTACCCTTATCTGGACAACTGGCTTTTAGCTATCCCTCCACAGATGGCCCTGACCAGATTGATGTCCTTCAAGGATGCATCTGCAGTCCTAACAAATGGGTTGTCCTGTCGTCAGGCAGCCCTTCGGTCGGCTGGATTCCAAAGTCTGGGTCTGGCCTCGGCTGGTGTCGCACTTCACCCGACGTCATCTCTGCTGGTCTTCGGGTATAAAGGCATCAGCCGACGCCATTTTCCTCAGTCTTTCTTGCCGCGTGGCGCCCGAAGCAGAAGCTGTTCGCAAGTGCCGGTCGGTCAGATCCAGAGATTACTACTACCGAATACTACTTCGAAGACTTCTAAAAAGCTAAATACCCCATTGGGGACTCTTTCTTGCCTCAGCCGATGTCAGAAAAAGTGAATAACTGTTTAACTTGTGGGAAACAAATACCTCATAAAGATTTCCACTCTTACTGCTTACCTTGTTTAGGCCCAGACCACGACGTAGCAGCCTGTTTAGCCTGTGCTTCTTTCAACCGACGAACGCTTAGGCGTCGGTCGGAGTTTGCTGAACAGTTTTTCGGCTCAGATTTTGCATACATTATGCCGTCGGATCCTCCGACTTCGCAAATTGTTAAGAAACGCAAAGAAAAAGACCGACACTCGCGGTCCGCGGTTTCGACCGAAACCACGGTTAAGCAAACCGCGAATGTCTCGGTTTCGGCCGAAACCGAGCAAACGGGTCAATCTTCAGCCGAATCCATGACTACTACCGAGGCTCCTGCTGCCCTAGTTGAATCAGCCTCTGAAGTTTTGCCTACTAATGTGGTTCCTCTAGAATTATCGGACACCATCCCTTTGGATGTCTCTACCCCAGCACGTGGTGCTGCTAGGCCTCCTGCAGCCATGTCTATAAAGGCCTTTGCCAGGGCTAAAGCAGCCAAAACTGCTAAGTCTGTGCCTGTTAAGCCCCTCTCACAGGCCCAGTTCCAGTTCCCAAATGCTTACTCTGGCAGAGGATCTCATCTCTTTAATAAGGGGATCCCAATCTCACCCAGACAGGGCCTCTCAACCTCCAGAAAAGAGACCTAGAGCAGAGACCCCTGAGCCAGTGTCCTCAGATGACTCTTCTGATGATTCAGACAATACAGACCATCCAGAGGCTCCTTTTTCTACTTATGAAGATTCCGATGCTGAAGAATCTATACCTTCTGCCTCTCCACCAGCGGAATTTTCCTTTGGGGAAACCTTACATGCCATGAGAGAGCAATTCCAATGGCAGGGACAAGATTTCTCAGATTCAAGAAAAAGGCTTAGGACCTTTCTACACTTACCACAACATAGGCCCTTAGCTATACCTCCAGTTCTTCCTGTTGTGGATGATGCATTTAATGATATTTGCACTGCTCCTGATACTTTACCTCCAGCCCCTGCCAAGCCCGATAGGTTTTACAGGGTACCGGACACTCATCACCACTTATACAAGGCTCCCCTTGCAGATCCTGAGACTATCTCCCAGGGGCCTAAGGCAGTAGCTTCGACCTCAGCGAAAAACCCTCTCCCCTCTGAAAGGGAATCCAGGTCCTTAGAGATGGGGTAAAAAGTATACACCTCTGCTACTCTCTCAGCTAGAGCTTTGAACTGTCAGTTTCATATGATCCAATACCAAGAGTTTATGCTTGATCAGTTAACTAAGAAACTGTCCTCTGATGATTCCTTAGATAAGAAATATGTTTTAGAAATGGTGAATAACATTCAGCAGGTTAGTAACCATTCTTTAAAATGTGGCTATGATGCACTGGAGGCTTCATTTAGATCAGCCATGACTGGCACAGTTATAAGAAGGCATGCATGGTTGAAAGAACAGGTCTTGCCGGATCATGTTAAAGCAAAGCTATTAGATGCTCCTATGGATAAGGTCAGTCTATTTGGTTCTCCTGCCCAGCAAATAATGAAGAAAATGGAAGAAAAGGCAAAATCTGTACAAACAGTTAAAGATTTCTTACAGGTTCAGCCCCCAAGGTTTAGCAGGAACTGGCCTTCCAAAAATTGGTCCTTTCCAGACTCCTCTAAATCTCAGAGAGGCAGGAATAGACGTTCCAGAGGCAGAAATCAATCCAGAGGAGGTGCCTACAGAGGACGCCAGTGGCAAGGCAATAACCAGCGAGGCACAGACACAACCACTGCCACTGCAACAGGACAATCACAGTGACTTGGCTCTGACACCGCCTACCAGGGAACAAATAGCAGCACCCTTAGGTGGAAAGTTAGCCTTATTTTCAAAAAATTGGCACTATATCACAAGAGACAAGTGGATTTTGCAAACTATAGACCAAGGCTACAGGTTTCACTTCCGCACCCTACCTGTAAAAAGAGGAATGCCAAACCTACCACCAAATCAAAAAACAGAAGCTCTAAAACAGATAGCTCAATTAACAAAGATGAGAGCTGTGGAAAGGGTACCACCTACAGAACAGGGCAAAGGATTTTACTCCAGACTCTTCCTAGTACCAAGAAAAGAGAAAAGTTGGAGACCTATTCTCGACCTGTCCGCTTTAAACACATTCATCATTGTTCCAAAATTCAAAATGCTGACCCTACAACAACTTCTTCCCATGCTGGGCAAGGAGTGTTGGCTGGTAACTCTAGATCTCAAGGAGGCATACCTGCACGTCCCCATACAACCAAATTGCAGAAGATACCTCAGATTTCTTGCAGGATCAGAACATTATCAATTCTCAGCATTGCCCTTTGGCTTATCTACTGCGCCCAGAGTATTCACGAAATGCCTGGCATCAGTAATCGCTCATTGCAGGCTACAGGGAATCCAAATTTATCCATACCTGGGCGACTGCCTGATACAAGCGGACAACAAAACCAAGCTGACACAAGACTTACAAAGAGTCATTTGCTTACTACAAGCCCTGGGATACACAGTCAATTTAAAAAAGTCAAGACTGATACCATCCCAAACAAGAACATTCTTGGGTGCAGAATTGGATACAGTAAAACAGATGGCATTCCTAACTGCAGAAAAACAAGAACAACTCCCTCTTTACATCTTGGCATTAACAAAGCAGAACAAACTAACAGCAAGGAAAGTACTGCAGGCCTTGGGCTTCATGGCATCATGCATAATCCTGGTCCCCCATGCCAGACTGCATATGAGAAAGCTACAGTGGTACCTAAAGAATTTATGGTCTCAACACAGGCACAGCTTAGAAACCGAAATACCACTAATCCCATTCCTGAAACAAGAGTTCCTATGGTGGGCTCAAGCATGCCAGTCAAACCCAGGTTTGCCCTTCCACAACATTCAAGCAAACCAAACCATCACAACAGACGCCTCAGACCTAGGTTGGGGGGCCCACATGCTGGACAAATGCATTCAAGGATTATGGACTCCAGATCAGCTGCACCTACACATAAATCAAAAAGAAATGCTGGCAGTAAAACTAGCAATCCAGAATTTCAGACCATTCCTCAAAGAAGGCCAATTAATGATAAGGACAGACAACACCACAGTCATGTGGTACATCAACAAACAGGGAGGCACTCATTCATACCCCTATGCGAATGGCTCTGGACCTATGGAATATGGCTCTGAGCTACAACATTCAGTTACAGGCAATATTTGTACCGGGAAAAGAAAACACCCTAGCAGACATGTTAAGCAGAACTACCTCGGATGCTCACGAATGGATGCTACACCCAGACATCTTCAAGGCCATCACAAAGAAATGGGGAATGCCACAAATAGACCTATTCGCATCCCCACTCAATCACCAGCTCAAGAAATTCTGCACAAGGACATACCACCCACTTGCTTGGAAGGTGGACTCTCTATCCTTCAGTTGGAAAGGCCTGACAGCATATGCATTTCCACCTCTTCCTTTGATGCACAAGGTACTACTGAAAATCAAAGAGGAACGTCCAAGGATAATTCTGATAGCTCCAAATTGGCCAAGACAACACTGGTACCCATTACTGAGGAGCATGTCTCGGGGAAGCGTGGACACTACCCTGATTCCTTTGATGTTAACTCAGAGCGACTACAACATCATGCATCCAAACCTGAAAACTCTGCAACTGGCTGCCTGGAACATTACATAAGAGCAACTAACCCAGATTTATCCCAAAGGGTTAAAGACATTATCCTTGAGGCCCGCAGACCTTCAACAAGAAGGAACTATGCAGGAAAATGGAAAAGGTTTGTCATTTGGAGTACTGAAAGAGGTAAAGATGTGTCAAAGATAGATATTGCCAACATCCTGGAGTATTTGGCAGAGCTTCTCCATACAGGCCTGTCCTATTCCTCCATCAAGATACATGCATCAGCTATTTCTGCAGAATACAGCTTGATCCCCTGTCTTCTCACATCCTCTACTCAGGCAGTTCCTCAGAGGAATCAAGAATGTAAAACCTCCTAGGAAACCACCATTACCAGCATGGGACTTGAACTTCGTGCTAGAAAAATTGACACTCCCTCCATTCGAACCAGCAGCAACAGCAGATCTTCAACACCTATCCTGGAAAACTGCTTTCCTACTGGCAATTACTTCAGCAAGAAGGGTTTGAACTACAGGCCTTAATGGCAGTACAACCCTTCCTAATCTTCCATCAAGATAGAGTGTTCATGAGAACTAATCCTACATTTATGCCTAAGGTGGTATCCAGAGTGTCTCTAAACCAGGCAATCCACCTTCCTACCTTCTTTCCCAATCCACAGAACAGGGGGGAAAGACTGCTGCATACCTTGGATGTACATAGACAGTTGCGCTACTACCTGGACAGAACCAAGGGCAATAGAAAAACTGACCAGCTTCTAGTAGCTTATGCAACAGGAAGGGAAGGAAAAGCAATTTGCAAACAGACAATCTCCAAGTGGATAGGAAATTGCATAAGATTCTGTTACTCCTACCATGGAAAACAAATTCCACAGAACATAAGACCTCATTCTACAAGGGCTACAGCCACTACCACAGCTTTCTTACGAGGAGTGGCTACCAAGGACATTATTGAGGCGGCTACTTGGACCTCCGTGCATACATTTGCCAAGCATTATAACTTACCTCTATACTCTAGATCCCGAGCAGGGTTTGCCACTGCTGTTTTGCAAGGGATCCTAACTACACCATAATTCTTCTTCCTCCTCCCCTAGTTTGGCTATGGTATTCTACCCATTTGTTAGGACTGCAGATGCATCCTTGAAGGACATAGTACAGTTTTGTACCTACCATAAATGTAGATGTCCGAACAGGATAGCATCTGCAGTCAGGATTACCCACCCTCCTTCCCCTCTGTGGTACTCCTAGGGTATTTACCCTCCTAATAGCTAGCTGGGGGGGGATCTCTTATGGTGTATTTGTTTGTATATATGTACATACATGCCTATTTTTTGTGTTTGGCTTATACCTTTTTTGGAAACATTGGCATTTTCCCAAAATTTAGCTTTCCAAGAGGGCAACTGGCATCTGGGTCAAGAAACACTGAGGAAAATGGCGTCGGCTGATGCCTTTATACCCGAAGACCAGCAGAGATGATGTCGGGTGAAGTGTGACACCAGCCGAGGCCAGACCCAGACTTTGGAATCCGGCCGACCGAAGGGCTGCCTGACGACAGGACAACCCATTTGTTAGGACTGCAGATGCTATCCTGTTCGGACATCTACATTTATGGTAGGTACAAAACTGTACTTTTCCACTCCTTGGTGATTATTGCAAACAAGCCCAATTCAAAGCTGTTAGAGGATCATCTTCCTGGGATATGTTCAGGACATCCTGCTATGCAAAACCTTCATAACTCTGGAGAAACTATAGACCCTTCAGTTAGAGGTTCAACAGATTTTGTTGGCTTGAGGAGGTGCATCTATCTCTGTCTTCAAGACAAATAAACTCTGAGCAGTGGGTTGATTAGAGCTCTCCCAGTGTAAAAACTAAGAAGTTGTTAAAAAGCCAGTAAAATTTAGCAACTTGGGTTAAGAAGAATTTTGGAGAAAGTAAGACAAAAAAATCAGCCAGAAACTCAGATCTCTGTCTGATGTAAGCTGGCAGCTTTTAGCAAAAATAAAGTTTCAGGTTTAAAGTAGGAGATTGGATGACTTCAGTAATATAGAGGAAAAAATAATCAAAATCACCCTGTAGTGTTTACATATTCTCCTAGTGTCTCATTTATTTTAAAGACAAATGACAAAAGTTTTAAAAGCAGAAGCTTTGTGTTTATTCAGATGAACTGATAAAACTTCAAAAGTCAGAGGTTGAATGGAGGAAGGACTGTATGCACAAGAGTCTTGTCAAGAAGACCTGTTTGAAAAAAATAGTAGCAGTAGAAGACTGAACACAAAGAAAATATTCCGACGTTTGTTGCTATACCATTGAAAATGGGAAGAATAGATTGAATTGTATTAAACTACAAATAAACAACTGGACTGGTGTTCGCAGCAGGATCTGTAAATTAAGAGGACACATCATGTGAATGCTCCAAATCTAAAAATGAGTAAGCCATCAATACCTGTATCATGATGCATATATGTATACAGTACAATCATACTAGCAGAAAGAACTGTAGAGAAAAGCATTAAAAATAGGGGGCACCAGCGTGTTTATAGAAAATGATTACTCACTCTACATCAGACAGATGAGAGGCAAGTTGATCCTAGAAATCAGGAGATGTTGAAAAAGATAAGAGATGCATGTTGCTTTACACAGCTGTCTTTAGAATACTTTTTTGGCGAAGCAATTACATTTTTGGATACAGATTAAAGTGTAGCTATAATTTCTAAGTCTTTTGGATTAAGCACTTGGGCTTCAGACCAGTTGTTTTACATTAGGAAGGTTTGTGGCCTGCACTGTGGTGGCAGGACAGGTAGCTTACATCCTTCTAAGTTGGGAACTGCTGATTGAGAGCTCAGTGTCTGTTATTCTAAAAGTGTATTAGTTCTGGTTTAAGCACTTGGGCTTCAGGCCAGTTATTTTACGTTAAGAAGGATTGCGGTCTGCACTCTTGTGGGAGGAGAGGTTGGACTCTGCCCTTCTGAGCAGGGAATTTCTGGTTAAAGGCTTATAGTGCCTGCATATTCTAACTGTTTTTTACTGAAATTGGTACACCTTGTTTGCTGTAGCATAGGCCTGCTGAATCTAGCTTTGTTTGTATGCTTGTTGCTTGTTTATTTCCCTGAAATGCTAATTCCACCTAAAATGCGGCCTTTTAGCACTTCTGTGGATCCCTAGTGATATCTGCATTGCTTACTGTACTTATTTCCTTGTTTCACTTGAAAGAAAGTTACTGTTTGTCGTTTTTGCATTTGTTACCTGTAACACATTGCATTTAAGTTACCTGGCACTTGCTCACTAAAGCAATTATATAAGTCAGCTCTAAAAAATTAAAAGCACTACACCCTCACAAACTCCCCTTGAGTGCCTTGTTCCCCATTGGCCCATTTTTTCAATTATAAAGGAATTCCCAATAGTATTCTAGCATGTCCAAAGGTCAGTTGTCAATCTCCTCTCCGGTCCAGCTGGTGAATCTGGGAATCTTGAGGCAATGTTACAACTGCCTCATGTACACAGACAACCCTCTCCTCCTCCCAACAAATTCCAACACATGTGAGAGATGCAACCATATAGCCAAACTGGAGGCTAAGCTCTCTCAACTCAGTACTGGCGTAACCAGTCAGGAGGAGAAGGAAACCACACTCACTACAATTCCAGTCTCACACAGACCTACCACGACAACAAACCAAACACATAAACACACAAAAACATACTCGGAGGCTCTAAATAAAAATCTGCCTAAGCAGCAGAGACCTCCAAAGCAGACACCCAAGCAACCGCTACCCCAAAACAAAACACGTGCAACACATAGCTCACAAAGCCAGTGTGCCGAACAGTCACAGCCTTTAAGGCTAAACAACACACCTGATACACTTGTAATAGGTGACTCTATCGTCAGGCACACTGACGTCCAGCTCACCAGGCTGAACAAGGAGAAGGTCACGGTGAGCTGCCTGTCGGGCGCTAGGATCCGCCACATAACACAAGCACTCAGGTCACTCCAAGGCAAGTACAAATATGACTCAGTCATTGTCCATGCTGGTGTGAATGACTTGAGACGTACCTCCCTGGACTACATGAAAAGAGACATAGAGGAGCTCTCTGAGCATGTAGCCCAGGCTGGTATGACCCTGACCTTGAGTAGCATCTTACCCTCACCAAGAATGATGCCACAATATGAAGACAAGATGATCAATTTCAACAATTGGCTTAAGTGTTGGTGTCATTCAAAGGGGATCCAATGCCTGTCAGCCTGGGATGACATGCTCGACAAGCCACGATGCTTCACTAGGGACGGCTTGCACCTGTCACCCTGGGCTTTGGATATTGGCAAAGGCTCTTGCTACCCCATAGTGCCTTTTTAGGCAAGGCTCAAAAGACAAACCCACCTCCATAGGTATCACAAGGGATAAGAAACTAAGAGTAATGCTACTCAACGCCAGAAGTCTAAACCTCAAGATGCACTTTTCGAAACTCTCCTTAGCATGGAGAACATCGATATCTGTGCAGTAACAGAAACCTGGTTCAAGGCTCCCGAGAGCACCCCAGCACTACCAGGTTATACCTCATACCATGCTTTTCGCCCCAAAACTTGGACCAAACCACAAAAGGAGGGAGTATCAATATTATCAAAGATACCCACACCTCCAGGTTGGTGGCACAGCACGAAGCATCAGAGACTATCCATGTGCAACTAACTGTGGGTAAAACTGCCTTCCAGTTTATAGCCTGCTACAGACCACCCTCCCAAACACAGGAACCCCACTCGGCCTTCCTGAGAATACTGGAAAATATGATGGTCTCTCTAAACACCATTATACTGGGCGACTTCAACTACCCAAACATAGACTGGGAGCATTACTCTAGCTCCAACACCCTAGCCCAAAGGTTCCTAGAATTTATAAACTCAAATGCTATGGAACAACTTGTTACCACTCCCACAAGAGGGGAAAACATACTGGACCTGATCATCACCAACATGGGGACACTATGCTCCAGACCAGAAGTGTATCCCTCACTGGTAAGATCAGACCATAAACTAATCTCACTGGATATTCACATCGCGACCCCACCCCCTGCCCAGAAAACCACAGTGAAAAACTTCCCTAAAGCAAATTTCACATGCCTCAAAACCGAGGCGAAATCCTTCAAAGCCCCCGGGCCTGTGGAAAATATGGCCCAGACCGCAGAATCCTTTATAAACGCATTCTATGAACATCTTCAGGAATGCATGGATCATGCGATCCCAAATAAAACCAAGACCCAATCCTCCAAAGGCAGACGTCCTGTCTGGTGGACCCCAGCCATAAACGAACTATACAATAGAAGGAGGAAGCTACTACATGATAGAGCAAGATCCCAAAAAGGGAAGGCATCTCTGATCAGTATTAGCAAAAAACTACGGGCACTCATAAAATCGTCTAAGGCCAGCTTTGAGAGAAAAATTGCACAGGACACTAAGGATAATCACAAGGCTTTCTTTAGTTATGTTAGGAACCTGGGTGGGAATTCCCAGATATGCTCAGAATTAGTCCAAAATGACAAAAAATCCACCGAGCCCACAGACATTGCCAACATCCTAGCTGACAGGTTCAGTGCAAACCCCCCCCCACCAAAAGGGCAAATATCTATCCCAACAGAGTGCTGCCCCCTGACATCTCAGATGTTCAGGTAAGAACCGCCCTCTCCAAAGCAAAAAACACAGCATCAATGGGACCAGATGGTGTCCCGGGCTGCGTCCTACATGAACTCCAAGAACAGCTAAACCCAAACATAAAACTACTGTTCAATCTTAGCCTTACTACAGGATATGTACCCAAAGAGTGGCGTACAGCAACAGTGGTCCCTCTCCACAAAGGTGGTGCCTCAACGGATCCTGGAAACTATCGCCCCATAACCCTGACTAGCTTGGTCTGCAAAGCTATGGAAAGGATCATCATGGACCTCATAAATAAATATATTGGGGACCTACAGACACTGGATCCTACCCAGTTTGGCTTTAAGGGCAGATCCTGCCTCTTAAACCTGGTCGATTTCTTTGAAACAGTCACCAAGGCCATTGACGAGGGGAAGGTGGTTCACACAGCCTACCTGGACCTCGCAAAAGCCTTCGATACAATACCCCACTCGGGCATTATAGATAAGCTCACCAGCTTAAATATAAACCCCTATGTCACTAGATGGGTTGCAAACTGGCTCAAGGACAGAACCCACATGGTTAGAATTGCTGGAGCCATGTCAGACTCCAAACCAGTTACAAGTGGCATTCCACAAGGCTCAGTCCTGGGACCTCTCTTGTTCGGTATATATTTCTCGGCGGTACAGGCCAACACGGAAGGACTGTGGCTGACCAAGTTCGCAGATGACTGGAAACTGGGCACCATAATCAACTCTCCAGCCGACACAAGCATCCTCCAAAAGGGCCTCATAGAAACAGACAACTGGTGCCAGAGCCATGGCTTCAAGCTAAACGCCAAAAAGTGTATAGTCATCCCCTTTGGCAAAAACAAAGTGCCCACAAATTACCACATAGGTGGTAATCCATTAAGTACAGAAGAAGTCATTAGGGACCTGGGGACCCAAGTTGATAGCAATCTCTCATTTGACAACCACGTGGCCAAAGTGGTTAGAAAAACATTTTATATAGCCCACATAATCATGAAGGGATTCACATCTAGATCAGAGGAGGTCATCGTGCCTCTTTACTCATCCCTCATCAGGCCCATAATTGAGTACAATGCCCCTTTTGGGATGTACCTTACCAGACACCTGCAGCAACTGGAAAGACCCCAAAAGTAACTCACAAGAGGATCAAAGGGCTCAAACAGATGCCATATGCTGCCCGGTTAAAGAAACTCCAGCTCTACTCAGTGGCATGCCGCCTGCTCAGAGGCGATCTGTGCCTGATGTATAAAGCCATGTCCAACCCGGAATTAATGGACATGCTGCACCTCAGAAAATCCAAATCCCATCGAGCTACGCGCTCGAGAGACTTGAACCTCAGCACTGAAATAAATAGGACATGCTGGAGGGACAGATTCATAACCCAGAGGCTCCCTTCACTCTGGAATAAAATCCCAGTCCAGGTTAGGCAGAGTCCCACATTGACTCTCTTCAAGAGGAATCTTGATGAGTGGATGGGAGATCGTAGGTTTACCCGGGCTATCACTTCTGTGTCACTGTTAGACAGAGGCACAGTATACTAACCTCAAAAAAAGGCATAGCAAAATTAATTTAAAATGGGTAGCGAAAGCCAAATACACTCTGGCTAGGCTTATAAATGCCCTAGGGCAGATAGCCTAGTATGAACCTATGAAAGAACATGCTAAGGATTGAAATAAGGCTTTGATAACGAAGAAAGGGTCATCAAGTTTAAGGGGACTCATGTCATTGTTTTGACAGTAACAATGCTCATAGAAAGACTTTGCTAGTGAAACCTTTATCATTGTTGCAAAGAAATTGCTTGAACAACAGATGTAAAAAGCCCAGGAGCTGGATAAAAGAATCGGGGGTACCTTGGACTTGAGCCAGAGACTGGTGATGGGAGAATGAGAAGATGAGGAAAAAATCAGCAACATTATGAAATTAGTGAATAAACAGAACTGTAAATCAGTCCTATTAGGTATAGAATTACATATGTTAAATGTAGTTCTGTAAGAAGTGGCTGAAAAAGACTTAAATTTATGGGCTGTTAAATGGACTGTTACACTGGTTGGTGAAGTCTGAAGCATAAACCCTACTTTATATCACTAATGTCAACTGCATGCTGTGCACCAACTCCATATAGTATGCTGTCAGAGGTATTTAAAATGTGAGATGGGGGAGTTTTACTGCTGTATATGCTAGTGATATTGAAGTAAGAAAGTGCTTTTTTAGTGTGTTCAGGCTTTACGGTGTAACAAGGTAAGGAAAGCCGGGAAGATGCAAGCTAAATTTAAATTGATGGGATCTTGGGCTGCTTAAGGAATATAAAAGTGTGTTGATCATACACACTTTTAAAATTTAATAGTTTCCCCTGTTTTATACAGGTAGCAGTCTAGACTAAAATATTTAAGTTGTAGACTTTTTTTATTCGAAAACGACAAAAAATTATGACAAGCATGACAAATCACTGTTTATTACAATAGCAGTGTTACTAGCTGTGTGCTTTTAGTTGGAAACTAGCAGATGCAGGGTAATGATGAGAGGTCTGAATGGTGTGATGTCCTTCTATTCCCATGTTGCAGTATTCTGCATATGGGTTTACTCATCTAGTCTCATGTATGTATGGCCAGTATTCAAAAGCTTTCAGTCCCTCCAAGGTCCATGAGACGTCTGACGTGGCCGAGAGAATGTGGGCCATAAAGGTGACGTTGGCACACACCAGCCCTCAGAACTTTTCAGCTATCAGTCGTACGCCAGGTATTTCTGCTACTGCTGACACAAGATTCGTTTCAATAAGATAAGTACCCCATTGGGGACCTTTTCAGTCCTCTTTAAAATCTGTATTGCTTGTTCATGTCATCTAGAAAGGGTAAGTATCAGTGCAGCCGCCAAATCCCTCATAAGGATACCCACAATAAGTGCCTTTTTTGTTTGGGACAGTCACATGACCATGCAGCCTTCCCTATTTGCCAAGCGTTCGTGCCTAAGACCTTACATAGTTGCTTGCATGCATTAAATTTCTACCTAAAAAAGTCAACATCTGAAGCAGATTACTTTAGGGATGGAAGGCTCCTCAGACGTCTCTTCGGAACCACCAAAAAAGAAGGTTAAGACCTTAAGGCCTTCATGTACTGCTGAGCCTCTTCTGACCGATCCTCAGCCTGTGGCCGACAATGGCCTGGTACAAGGATCTGGACCTGGCTCCATTGCTCAGGATAACGCGGGTACCTCTAAGGACCCCGCACTCTCCCTAGATGAGAGCACATCTGCAGAGGCTATTCTGTTGCCAGTTTCTGACTCCGGGGGGGGCATTGTGTTTTCTGAAGATCCATCTGATTCCTCTGATCCTTTGCAGCCTCTGGTTTCTAGGCCTGCACAGACTTCCGCTGGACCCCTTAAAAGGAGAGAAAAGCGAAAACATATTTCTCCCACAACAGAAAACATGCCTGATTGTCAGGTTTTTAGTCAAAGCCTTTTCAGTGCTTTTATGGCACGGAGGCCTACCTCCGCTGTTACTACTTCCACATCACCTACAGAAACAGTCACTAGGAAAGAGTCCTTTCAGATTCCTGAGAGGAATCACTTTCATACAACTGTCAGATATCTTCCCCGTTGGGATCCGGATCCCCAGAGGAAGAATCACTGGACCCTGACATCCCATTTGAAGACCAGACTTTTGGAGAAACTATTTGCAAGGTGAAGGAACACTTTAAATGGGAATTCCCAGAAATGACTGAGGTACAAAAAAGGTATTACGACCTCATTCAAATGGAATCCTCCCGCCCCTCTGCAGTTCCTGCTATCCTGTCTGCCTTTTTAGATACCTTTTCATTAGCATTTCTTAACCCAGACTCTCAACCTCTTGCAGACCAGACAGACTTTACAAGGTGCTTGACACTGCTAAGTATCTGCTTAAGTGCCCACCTGCTGATCCAGCCACTATCTCAATCTCTACGGACAAAGCCTCCAAACTCCTACCTACTACACCATTCTCCCTGCTGACAAAGACAGCAAAACTATGGAAAAGTTGAGCTGAAAGATGTATACTTCAGCTACCTTGACCTTCAGAGGTACAAATTACTAAAGTCACATGGCCAAGTATGCCTTGTCCCTCTTAGAATCTGCTACTAAACATCTGGCAGACATTCCAGACTCCCCTGCCAAAACATCACTGCCCTTTCTGCTGGCTCGTTCTCCGCAGGTTCTCAGACACACTATCAGTTGCAGCTATAATGCTGCTAAATCCTCAGCCAGGTCAGCAGCATCAGCATCTGGCTTACGCAGATACTCCTGGCTTCGCCTACAACCCTTGCCAGATGATTTCAGGGGCAACGCTCATTGATGCTCCCTTGGACAATGCTGCACTTTTTGATTCTAAAGTAGCAGACCTTTTCAAGTCTCTGCAGCAAAAAGACAAAGAAATGCAGGACCTTAACCATTTGCTGGTTTCTCCAATACCGAAGTTTCAAAAAAACTATCCAGCAAAAACACAGTTTATTAGAAAGCACTCCAGTCTTGCCCTTCCTTCAAGGCCTTGTAAGCCCACAAGGAAACAACCTCCTCCAGCTAGAGCATCTCCTCCCTCTAGCCAGAGAACTCCCTTTCAGGACAGGGCAGGTAACATCTGACTACCTGCCACCTTTGACTCCACCACTCCCTCCTTCAGTACCACTGTCAGCTCACCTCTCTCACTGCCTCCCTGTTTGGACCAATCTCGCCTCAGAGAAGTGGGTCCTGGCCATACTACAAAATGGTTAGTACGTGTACTGGATATCCCCACCTATAGGGTGAGGCATCCCACGACCACCTTCACAGCAACTGCACTTCTTACAACCAGTAGTGCAGACCCTGTTAGCTCAGGGCACCATAAAGACAGTCCCCTCAGCTGCAAAAGGAAGAGGATTTTACTCGAGGCTCTTCCTGGTCTCCAGGAAGGTTGGACCCTGGAGACCTATTCTAGACCTCTCAAATCTCAACCTTTTCCTAACGGTCCCAACCTTCACAATGCTGACCCTGCCAGCTCTTTTCCAACTCCTGATACCTCAAGGATTCCTGGCAACATTAGATGTAAAATATGCTTACCTCCACATCCCAATAAAACCCACCCACAGGAAATACCTGTGTTTCTTGGTGAGGGCCTCTCACTTGCAATTTTCTGTCTTGCCCTTTGGACTTTCCACTGCACCCAGAGTTTTCACAAAATGCTTGGCACCAGTGGTTGCTTACTGCAGGACAGAGGGAATACAGACATTCCCTTACTTGGATGACATGTTGATCCAGGCTGCCAGCCAAGAAACCCTCCAAAGGCACATCCACTTTGTGGTGGCCCTCCATCAGTCACTGGGATTCCAGATAAACTTCCCAAAATCTCATCTACAACCACCCCAAGACATTGTATTCCTCGGGTGCAGGATCCGCTCAGACCTCGTGGAGGCATACATACTGTACTCTTTGACAGAGCACCTCTTTCTGGTCCTTCACGCCACAGAGTTGACTGCAAGGCAGTACCTCAAACTACTGGGCTACATGGCAGCTACCATACCAATGCTTCATTTTGCAAGACTGCACATGAGAAAGCTACAGTGGTACCTTTGGTCAGTCTGGAAGCAACATAATCACCCTCTGTAGCACATTGTGCCCCTTCTACCCTGCCTAAAAAAGAATATACTATGGTGGTTGGCACAGGTGAAGTACAACCGAGGCCTTCCTCTCTCAACCACCTCAGCCCACACAGATGCCTCAGACCTGGGTTGGGGAGCCATTCTCGGCCACCGAAGGGTGCAGAGCCTGTTGCCAAATCCCCACAAATTAGAACACATCAATGCCAGGGAGATGAGGGCAATCCTTCTAGCCCTCCAGGCATTTCTTCCTTTCCTACAGCAGGGACCACTTCAGATATACACAGACAACACCACTGTACTGTGGTACATAAACAAGCAGGGAGGGACCAATTCCTACCTGCTCTGCAGATTAGCCCTCTTGGTTTGGGAATTTGTCACCTCACAGGGAAACACTCTGCAGGCGACCTACATTCCCCCTCTCCACAACTCCTAGGCAGATTATTTGAGCAGAACCAGCGCAAACAACCACAAATGGATGCTTCACAGAGATGTCTTCCTGGATCTGGTCCACAGGTGGGGTATACCTCAAATAGACCTGTTTGCCTCCACCATCAACAGGCAACTTCCTGGCTTTTGCACCAGGACACCAGAACCTCAGGCACTGGCAACAGATACCTTCTCTATTTCCTGGAAGGGGAAATATCTATATGCATTCCCCCCCCCCCTTCCCACTCATTCAGAAAAATCTTGTTGGTGGCACCTTACTGGCCCAGACAGCACTGACTCCCCTCACTCCTTCATTTGTCCAATGGCAATCACCAGAAGTTACTCCCCAGAGTGGACCTTCTTACACAGCACAAGGGGTCACTAATTCACCCACAGTGGCAGCTTCTGCACCGAACCCTGTGGCTGATAGGATTCTGATCCCCTCCAGACACCTTTACAGTGAGGACTTGCTCAATGTCCTGCAGGAGACCAGGAAACCAAATACAAAAAAAAATCATACCTTTCAAAGTGGAAAAGATTCACTATTTGGTGTCATAAAAGACAGCTGGACCCACTTTCGTAGCAAACCCCCTCTAGTGCTGTCTTATCTGTGTGAACTACTACAGACTTGCTTAGCTTACTCATCCATCAAAGCTCATCTGTCTGCTATTTCTGCATGCCTGCCTCTGGGTCCTCCATTAGCATCCAGACTTCCTTAAAAGGGTACTTCACCTCAGACCCCCAGGAAACCCTTTTTCCTGCCTTGGGACCTTAACTACGTGCTCGAGAAGCTTACGCTACCACCCTTTGAGCCAGCAGGTAAAACTTCCCTAAAGCATTGTACTTGGAAAACTGTTCTGTTATTGGCCCTGACCTCAGCCAGAAGAGTATCAGAACTCCAAGCCATTATGGCTATTCCTCCTTTCCTCATTTTCCACAAGGGTATGGTTACCCTCAGGACAAACCAGTCCTGCATGCCCAAGGTAGTGAATGACCTGTCCCTCAACCAGGCCATACACCTACCTGTTTTTTTCCCAAACCCACAAGGGGATAGTGAGAGTGTGCTACATTCCCTGGATGTACACAGACAAATTAAGTTCTACCTGCACAATACCAAGTCTATCAGACAGGCTGAGCAGCTTTTCATCTCCTTCTACCCTAGAGCCCTGGGGAAGGCAGTGTCCAAACAGACTATTTCTACTTGAATCTCAAAGGCCATCATCTTCTGCTACCAATTCCATGGTCAGTCTCTGCATGGTACAGTTAAAGCACATTCCACAAGAGCCATAGCCTCTTCAGGTGGTTTCTTTAAGGGCCTGGATACCCCTACTATCCTGGAGGCTGCTACTTGGTCTTCTGTTCACACCTTCACCAAACACTATAAACCTGGCCACATCTCCAGATCCAGAGCAGGGTTCACCAGGGCTCTCCTTCATGGATTCCCGGAGTCTGCCTCTAGACCAACACCCCAATCTCAGTGAGCTTTGGCACTCACCCATATGTAGAATACTGCAATGTGGGAATAGAAGGATATAGAAAAGTTGTGTAAAATCGTACCATAACCATAGATGTCCTTCTCTTCTATGTTGCAGTATTCCTTCCTACCCACCTTCCCCTCATGTCAGCAAATAACTTCCCTGTCTGGATGGCAATGAATTGGCATTGACCTTACTAGGACTGGCTCCAACTGGGGCCTTCAGTTCTAAGGGCTGGTGCATGCCGACATCACCTTTGTCCTACATTCTGTCGGCCAAGTCAGATATCTCATACACCTTGGTGGGACTGAAAGCTTTTGAATACTGGCCATACGTATGCGAGACTAGAGGAGTAAACCCATATGCAGAGTACTGCAACATGAAAGAAAAGGACATCTATGGTTTTGGTAAGATTTTATACAACTTTTTTTTCTGAATGAAACGTACAAGATACAAGTAATTAACTTTTAAAGGTATATTGACATACAGTTTAGAGATAAATAAATGAAATCTGAAACTATGAGAAATGAAAGTTTTACAACTAGTTGCCTCCCTAGCAGTTTAGGAACCTTAGTGCATTAAATATGACTGTGCCACAATCCAGTTGATTTAAGGGTAAGCAGTGCATGTTTCTTAAGGCTAAAATTTATTGTTACTGAAAGCATGTCAGCTTTCAGTAAACAATAAATTTTAGCCTTAAGAAACATGCACTGCTTACCCTTAAATCAACTGGTTTACTGAAAGCATGTCAGCTATAACCGCAGTGTTGCAGCGGTAGCGTTGTTGCCTAACAGCAAGAGGTTCTCCCGTTTGATTCTCGGCTGGAGTGCCTTCTGTGTGGAGTCTGCATGTCCTCCCCGCGGTCGAGTGGCATTCGAAAGACATGCGTAGAATGGACGTGCCTTAGTTGAAGGTTGGGCATCGAGCTGGCACCTGTAAAAAAAAATCTACTGCCAATCATTAGCTTACCGGAGTTCCGCTGTGGCGACCCCTAACCGGGAAAAGCCGAAAGAAGAAAAACTGAAAGCATGTCAGCTGTTTTTTTTGTTTTTTTTTTTAATTTAGGAGCAAACTAAAGATAAGAACACATAATCAGTCCAAATGGGAACATAGGTTCTATTATATGCTTTACTATTGGTAACCTTAACTTTAAAATAAGTACTGCCTGTGGGTGCAGATGTCAGATTGGGACAAATGCTCATATATTGGGGCAGACGTCTTTTAATGTAAGGTGTACATAACTTGTGTTTGCAATGAGTTAAAAAGGATGGGGATTTTGAACATTTATTTTCAATCTTTTTCATTCTTGAGTGTTTTTATTGATGTGAAAAGTCTGGGATGAGGTAACATGGATCCAAATTGAGAGAAGAAAAAAACAACTACATACAAGCTCAGCCTGCTAGATGTTAGTGTGTGCGTGTAAGCTGCTAGTCAGAAATACATAAAAAAAATGTCATGTATAATTGGTGAAAGCAAATGGTTCTTTATGTGAATGCCTGCTCTATCAAAAGTGGAGTGTAGAGTTATATTACAAAGTAGAACAACTAGCCAGTGAATCCACCAATAATTTATTAAAATAATAAAAACTTGTAACTCAGCTCAGCTCTGAGCTGAGTTACAAGTTTTTATTATTTTAATAAATTATTGGTGGATTCACTAGCTAGTTATTCTTCTTTGTGGTTTTGTCTAAGTGGTTCCTTTATATTACAAAGTGTTGGGTACAACTAATATGTGCATTAGACAAAGAGATTATTCCAGGGTCGACATTCAGCAAAATGTCAAGGACAAAGGAAAAGGAGGGTGGTAATGCTGATAGCATTGCTAAATGGGCTGTGTTGGTTATAAAAGAGGAAAAGCAAATCAGTAATGGTAGATGTACATCAATAGGGGTTTATATGCAGGGAAGGAGAATTAGTCCACACAACTAGCAACAATGAGAAAATCAAGGCCACTGGTTCCCAAAAGTATTTTATTCTCTAGCGCCTCAGAACAATACCTTCCAGGAGTTGTTAAAATTCAGCTAAAAATGTGCTACCCTTTATACAAAAAACACAAACTCAATCAGTAATACAATCAAACAATTAAAATGCTTCCAATTAACCTCTCCATTCAGTCCCATGGGGACCGCAGTATCATATTGAAGAATAAAGACACAGACTCTTTATGTAACAGTTTTTCTTTCAAAAGAATTTCATCATCATTTTCAACAAATATTTGCTCTAAAATGCAACCTTGAAGCATAGAAAAATCACTGCCATGTACATCTCTAAAATGACATGCCAAAATCTTGTCTTCCTTTTGATTTTTTATATCCCTGATATGTTCCATTAACCTCACTTTAAAAGTTGTTTTTGTTTCACCAGTATAAAAGAAACCACACGGGCATCTTAAGGAATAAATAACCCCCTTGCTGTTACATGAAAAACGTCCCCTTGGTAATATTTGATTTTATTCATATATTCAAAGGAACATATTATATATTTGCAAATAGAGCAACTGTTGCTTTTAAAAGTGCCCATAGATGTTGGACAAACACTTAAGTTTCTTTTTGGTAAGACAAAATTTCCATGAACAAGCATGTCCTTTAAACTTCTTCCCCATTTGTATGACATCATAAGGTGCTTATTCAAAATTTTACTCAAATCCCCATCTTTGTGGAGAAAATTCCAATAACAACTTCACTTTAAATGTTATATGTGCTAACAAAAAACATTTGTTCCTTTTGTTTCCACCATTCTCTCTAACCCCCATTGAGGGAAGGAGAATTACACTGGCCTTCATTTATATTCCACCTAGAACTACTGTTATGAAGTTTAGGAGAATTTTGGGAAAAATAAGCTTTAGGTAGGATTTGAACCTGATCTGCAACAGTGAGCATGCATCAGGGGGACCTAGAAGGAAAAATATAACCACAGAGGGTTGAAGAGATATTTGAATATTTGGTATGGAGTATGTGAATTCAGATGCAGTAACATGGCCAAACTGGATAAGATATTTCACTTGAGCTTGTGTATTTAATTGAATGCTTCAAGACCTATCCCATAATTGTATGAAATCATGCACCAGTAAAAACAATGTTAAAGGCACAAGGCAATGATATGAAAATGAGACACTAGTGCTTTCTTACTTGTTGATTTAAAAGATAATTAAAAAAATGGTAGTGGAAGTGACTCGAGTTATTAGGGAAGATATAAATGACTTCAACAGGGTTAGCTGGGGAAGTGAGAGAGAGAGTGGGAAGGACAGGAAACCATCATAGATCTTTGCAGTCAGCATGCCATTTCTCTGGGCTTGTTTGGACACTGGGAACCATTGGACTGGTTGCCTTGGTATCTCTTCTGCCCAGCATTGTGTTCCTTACAAGCTCAGTCTACTCCCAACCTCTATAATCCCTTGTACTGCAGGGAAACTTCCAAGTCTCATTGAAGCCTCAATAATGTTTCCAAGCATCACAAACTGTTAGATGGCAAATATCTGTATTGTAGTTGAGATATGTGATTCACATGAGAGTTTTTGCTCTCATTAATGGTAACCTTTTGAAATATTGAGACCCGCTAAAGTGAGTCCGTAACATTCAGACTGAATGGCCAAAAGAACTGACTTATGTATACCAAGTCTGAGATGTCCATTTTTCAGAATATTCCCTTTTCTCCAAGGTATAGCAATCTCTGAGTTGGTTTGTATGAGTATGGTGGAGGGATGATGCTTGCCCCCCCCCCCCCAATAAAATAAGTTTAAATGAGAAGAGTGATCTTTGATATTCACTCTTCCTGAGATTTCTTTTTTTTTTTTTCTGAGTTGTCACTGCATTTCGAGTGCCAGCATTTCAGTAGAGAGCCATCATTGACCCATGAAGTGTTAGGATATTTTCTTCCTTCATTATTTCATCTTCTATCCTATCTATCCTCCTTAATATCCTCTGTGACTGTTTTTTCATCAAGGCTCACTGCTATTTGGTTGAGTGTTTTCAGCTGTTACTGGTTCATAGCTACTCACTAGGTTATTGATCTGTGAGGTCTTAAGAAATCTACCTTGCATTCCCGTGGTAATTATTAGCCCTTATGTTTTGCAATTCGAGTATCCAAAGATGTTCCAAAAAATATGTTGTGGTAATTGCATGGGTCCCCTATCTCTGAGGGCTAGTGGTGCTAAACTGGGAGGGGGTGAATTTGCAATTCCCTGTCCATTCACCCACACATTGTTTGAGTAGAGTAAGTTAAGTATTCTACTTTATGTGGAATGGAAGACTGTTCCATAGAAATGGAATTTTCTCTGATACATACCTATCCCTCCTGCATGTTTGTTAATTTTCCAGAGAGTCAGGTGCCTTAAACAGGTATTTATGATACCATTAAACTTGCAAATGTGTAGTAGGTCTGACAGAGTGTGGTCTGTTGTAGCTTTATACCCTAGGCATAGGTTGCCTCTAGTTGTATCTGTATGGTACCAAGAAGAAAGACATGACATTGCATCAATCTGTATAGGTTTTATGATTTAGGCCCTGTGTGTGTGTGTGTGTGTGTGTGTTTGTGTGTGTGTGTGTGTGTCTGTGTGTATGTATGTGTATATATATATATATATATATATATATATATATATATATATTTTTTTTTTTTTAATGGTGCTTTTTTCAAAGGGCCAGATACCAATTCCATCCTTAAGGCTGCTACTTGGTCTTCTGTGTATACCTTCACTAAGCATTATAAGTTGGATATTATTTCCAGGACTATTCACCATGGGTTTCTTGAGGGTTTTTCAGTGCCATCTTCCTCCAAGGTTTTCTTTTGAGCTTTTGTACTCTCCCTTACATTACGAATACTGCAGTAATGATATGGAAAGACGTAGGACAGTTGTGTAAAATCTTAACATAACAGTACATGTCCTTCTCTTCACTATTGCAGTATTCCTTCCCTCCCTGCTGCCCCTCTGCTGTAGCCTGCTCTCTTTGCCCTCCTAGGTGAGGGGGTTCTTCTATCTCTCATGTCCTTCAAGAATGCAACTGCAGTCATAACATGTGGGTTGTCCTGCCTCAGGCAGCCCTCGGTCGGCCGGATTCCAAAGTCTGGGTCCGACGTCGGCTGATGTCGCATTTCTCTCCGACGTCAGAGCGGCTAGAGTACATAAGCATCAGCCGACGCCATTTTCTTCAGTCTTTCTTGCCACGCGGTGCCCAAAGCAGAAGCGGTTCGCAAGTGCCGGTCGGTCAGCTCCTGTATTCTACGATACCGAAGTCATCAAAAAAGCTAAGTACCCCGTTGGGGACCTTTTCTTGCCTCAGCCGATGTCAGAAATTACTGAAAAAGTTAACAATTGTCTTTTTTGTGGTAAACAAATACCTCATAAGGATTTCCACTCTTACTGCCTCCCTTGCCTGGACCCAGACCACGACGTCTCGGCCTGTGTAGCCTGTGCTCACTTCAACAAGCGCGCACTCAGGCGCCGGGCGGAGTTCGCTGAAGATTTTTTCGGCGATAAATTTGCTTACACCATGCCGTCGGATCTTCCAACATCACAAACTCCCAAAAAGCGAAAAGACCGGGACCGACATCCTCGGCCCGCGTCTACCACCGACTCCACGCCAAAACCTAGCGCGAGTGCTCCGGTTCCCTCTGAGACGGTCTCTCCACCGCTCCGAACCGAAGACACCGCATTACCGACGACTCCGATTCCAGACATTACTCCGACGCCAGTTATAGACCTTCCTCCGGATACCGAAACCGAGGAAATGCCCGAGACCATTGCTGTAGACAAGGTCACTCCTGCACGTGGAGCTGCCAGGCCTCCTATGGCCATGTCTATTAAGGCCTACACTAGGGCTAAGGCAGCCAGCAAAACAAAGCATATTACTTCCAAATCCTTTCCTCAGCCGACTCCGGAGACACAAATTATGTCCATGGCTGCTGATTTAATTTCCATGATTAGAGGTTCACAGGCCCATCCTGAGAGAGCATCCCAGCCTCCTTCTGATAAAAGGCCCCGGGTTGAACCCTCTGACCCTTCTCCTTCAGATGAAGACTCTGAGGGCTCTGTCCACTCTGATAGCCAGGAAGAGCTCTTCCAGACCTATGAGGACTCGGATGCAGAAGATTCCATACCTTCGCCCTGCCCTCCTGAGGATATTTCTTTTGGGGAAGTTCTGCACACCATGAGGGAACATTTCAAGTGGCAGGGTCAGGAATATTCTGATTCTAGGAAACGCCTTAGGACTTTCTTTAAGAAGCCTCAGCACAGGCCCTTAGCTATTCCTCCTGTACTTGATGTTCTGGATGATTTGTATTCTGATTCTAGTGCTACCCCTGATTCTCTTCCTCCTGCTCCAGCCAAGCCAGACAGGTATTACAGGGTCCCAGAAACTCATTCCCATTTATTCAGGGCCCATACTGCTGATTTGGAAACTATTTCACAGGGGCCTAAAGGAGTTTCAGCCTCCACCTCAAAAATCCTTTGCCCTCCAACAGGGAAGCAAGGTCATTAGAGATGGGGTAAAAGGTTTACACATCCACTACCTTATCTATGAGAGCTTTAAATTGCCTTTTCATATGTTCCAATATCAGGATTATCTATTAGAAGATTTACAAAAAACATTAGCTTCTCCTGATCCTTTAGACAGGAAGACTTTGCAGGAAGCTGTACATAACACTCAGCAAGTAAGCAATCACTTCCTGCAGTGTGGATATGATGCACTGGAAGCTTCATGTAGGGCAGCTATGACAGGGGCAGTGATGCGTAGACATGCTTGGTTAAAAGATCAACCTCTACCAGATCATGTAAAAGCAAAACTTCTGGATGCACCTTTGGAAAAGAACAAGCTTTTTGGTGCAAATGCTAAGGATGTGTTACAGACCATTGAAGAAAAAGCAAAATCAGTTCAGACTGTGAAGGATTTCCTCCAGGTTCAACCCCCCAGATTCAGTAGGAATTGGCCTTCAAAAAACTGGTCCTTTCCTAATCCAGAAAAGTTTCAAAGGGGTAAGAACAGACGTGGCCGAGGAAGAGGCCAATACAGAGGCCCTTACAGGGGACGACAATGGCAGCCAGGAAACCAAAGAAGTGACGCAGGGGTTTCACCTGCCCAACAACCACAAACTCAATGACTTTCCTCTACTACCGCCTACCAGGGAACAACTAGAAGCTGAAAACAACACAAGCACCAACAGAAGAATAAATCCAACAGGAAAAAAGACAACTGCCAATAAATCCAACCGTTTATTCCACTTGCTTCTCTCTCTCTAGCGCCTCGGCTTCAAACAGCCTTCAACAACTAGAAGCTCCCTTGGGCAGGAAATTATCTCTGTTTTTAGAAAACTGGCACAGACTGACAAAGGACAAATGGATTTTGGACATTATAGACAGAGGGTACAGGTTTCATTTTCATACCTTACCAAGAAAACAAGGCATGCCAAATCTACCACAGCATCAAAGGGCAGAGGCTATCAAGCAAATCACTCTGCTGACTTGAATGAAAGCAATAGAAAGAGTTCCACAACAAGAACAAGAACAGGGGTTTTACTCAAGACTGTTCCTTGTTCCAAGAAAAGAATCTCAATGGAGACCAATACTGGACTTGTCCGCATTAAACACCTTTCTCATAGTACCAAAGTTCAAAATGCTGACTCTACAGCAACTCCTTCCCATGCTGGGCAAGGAGTCGTGGCTGATTACTCTGGACCTCAAGGAGGCATACCTGCATGTCCCTATCAGACACAGCTGCAGAAGATACCTCAGATTTCTTGCAGGGCCAGAGCATTATCAATTCTCAGCATTGCCATTTGGCTTATCTACTGCGCCCAGAGTGTTTACAAAATGCCTGGCTTCAGTAGTTGCTCATTGCAGGCTCCAGGGTATACAAATTTACCCGTACCTGGACAACTGCCTCATACAAGCGGACGACAAATTGATGTTGACAAAAAACCTGGATTATGTCATACGATTACTTCAAGCTCTGGGATACACAGTCAACTTCCAAAAGTCAAGACTGCAGCCATCCCAGCAAATAATCTTCTTACGAGCCAAACTAGACACAGCCTCTCAGATGGCTTACCTGACAGAAGACAAGCAAGAGAAGTTAACTCATTACTTCAAAGTTTTAGCAAAACTCACCCAGATGACTGCAAGGAGATTCCTACAGGCCCTGGGTTACATGGCATCCTGCATTCTACTGGTTCCATTAGCAAAACTACACATGAGAAAGCTTCAGTGGTACCTAAAAAGCATTTGGTCTCAACACAGCAACAACTTGGAGACAATCATACCACTCATTCCATGCCTACAAAAGGAATTCCTATGGTGGGCCTCGGTGAGCCAGGAAAACACAGGTATGTCATTCAAAAACCACAGATAACACAGACCATGACTACAGACGCCTCAGACCTTGGATGGGGCACATGGAAGGCAGGTGTATACAAGGACAATGGTCTCCAAAGGAAACACATCTGCATATAAACCAAAAGGAAATGCTGGCAGTAATGCATGCTATCGAGGCTTTTCAAAACCAACTCCAGCAAGGCCATTTAATGATACGGACAGACAACACCACTGTGATGTGGTACATAAACAAGCAGGGGGGCACCCACTCTTACCCACTTTGCAGACTGACAATGCAGCTTTGGGAGAAATCACTGAGTCTAAACATCCAGTTACAATCCCAGTTTGTTCCAGGAAAGGACAATGTGTTGGCGGACAGCCTAAGCAGGAATTTCACAGATCCACACGAGTGGAGGTTACATCCGAAGGCTTTCAGACAACTCACTTCGACATGGGGCAAGCCAGAAGTGGACCTATTTGCCTCTCACCTCAATCATCTTCTACCAAAATTTTGCACAAGGACATACCATCCAAAGGCTTGGAAAATAGATGCCCTTTCATTCAACTGGAACTCCCTAGCAATCTATGCATTCCCACCTCTGCCACTGATGACCTCAGTATTACTAAAGATCAAAGCAGAGAAGCCCAAGGGAATCATAATAGCTCCGGATTGGCAAAGACAACACTGGTACCCACTACTACGGAACATATGTCACACCAGGAGGTGGGCCCTCCCTCGGTGGCCTCTACTTTTGACTCAACACAATTTCGAAACACTGCATCCAAACCTTCAGACACTGCAGCTAACAGCCTGGGAGATCCCATAAATAACTTCAGCTTATCTCTCTCCAAGGAAGTTCAGCGGATACTAACAGAGGCTCGAAGACCATCCACCAGAAAGGTTTACTTAGCAAAGTGGAAAAGATTCAGCAATTGGAATACCAGCAAGGGACATGATGCATCATTACTGAACATCCCACTTATCTTGGAATATTTGGCAGATGTGTTACAGAGCGGCCTCTCATATTCTTCAATAAAGATACATGCATCTGCTATTTCAGCTAGATACAACACTGATCCTCCTGTTTTCTCTCACCCCTTACTAAGACAATTCCTCAGGGGAATCAAGAACATTAAGCCACCAAGAAAGGCCCCAGTGCCAGCCTGGGACCTCAATTTTGTCTTAGAAAAACTGACTCTACCTCCTTTTGAGCCAGCAGCTTCAGTTGACTTGCAATTTCTCTCATGGAAAACAGCTTTCCTGTTGGCAATTACCTCAGCAAGAAGGGTTTCGGAGCTACAGGCCCTAATGGCAATATCACCCTTTATTATTTTCCACAGAGACAGGGTTTCATTAAGGACCAACCCTACTTTTATGCCAAAGGTGGTATCTAGGGTTTCTCTAAATCAAGCCATTCATCTGCCTGCTTTCTTCCCCAATCCTGAGAATAAGGGGGAAAGACTTTTGCACACCTTGGACATTCATAGATAACTTCGAGGCCAGTAGGAAGTCTGAACAGCTTTTTGTAGCTTACGCCCCTGCAGTCCAAGGAAAAGCAATTTCAAAACAGACTATTTCTAAATGGATTGGACATTGCATCAGATTCTGTTATTCCTTTCATGGAAAGACTGTTCCAGCCTATGTCAGACCACATTCCACCAGAGCTACAGCCACCTCTACAGCATTTTTAAGAGGGGTGCCTACAAAGGACATTCTAGAAGCTGCTACATGGAGCTCCGTGCATACATTCTCCAAACACTACAATCTCCCTCTATATTCCAGATCCAGAGCAGGCTTTGCTTGGGCAGTCCTGCAGGGTTTGATTGCCACACCATCTCTTTCCTAGAGCATACCTCCTCCCCCAGCTAAGCTATGGTATTCTACCCACATGTTATGACTGCAGTTGCATTCTTGAAGGACATAGTACAGTTTTGTACCTACCATAAATGTAGATGTCCGATAGACATGCAACTGCAGTCGGGTTTTCCCTCCCTCCATACCCCTCTATGCCTAGGGTCCACTCCTATCCCCCTTACTCTTAGCTGGGGATATCTGTCATGGTGTATTTGTTTTATTGCTCATGTATTTGTTCGGAATCCTGTTTTTGTCTTCCAATTTGATTACAGCCTTCCTTGGAGAGCACCTGGCATCTGGGGCAAGAAACACTGAAGAAAATGGTGTCTGCTGATGCTTATGTACTCCAGCCGCTCTGACGTCGGAGAGAAATGCGACATCAGCCGACGTCGGACCCAGACTTTGGAATCCGGCTGAACGAGGGCTGCCTGAGGCAGGACAAACCCACATGTTATGACTGCAGTTGCATGTCTATCGGACATCTACATTTATGGTAGGTACAAAACTGTACTTTCTCCTTCTTGTATGCACATGTTCTTCCTAGTCACTAAGGACATTCTTTTCCTCCTGGGGCTTTTGATTTCTAAAGTATGTGCATCTGTATATCACCTTTATGCCTTATGCCTTGCATGGGTACCATACCTTTGATGTATGGTGCCTGTAGATACTAAAGACTTTAGTGTACCGGCTGAATGATGGGCTATCCTTGGAAGGTGATCTCTTATGTTAAGAATACTGCAACAGTGAAGAGAAGGTTATCTACTGTTATGGTAAGATTTTTACATACCTATAGTTTCCTGACCTTAGATAGTGCCTTGAGAACTTGTCCTTGGGAAATTTGGGGGGGGGGGGTAGTGTAGATGTGAGTATTTGTTTTGGGAATACTGGGGGGGGGCTGAAGTTGAATTTGTCTGCTGGTAGATTTGCTATGTCCTCGGGGTCCAGCTATGTGATATCATTCCATCTGTTTAGCGCTGGGCATTGTTTGAGATTTACAAAATAATTAAAGAATGCTTTGTGGTTATTTTTCACCTGGTGGCTGTTTTTTACCTCGTATCTGGCTTTGGTTGATTTGCTCAGGATCTGGGTTTTTTTGTTAAGTTTAGCAAGAGCATTTTTGGTTTATTGAGGGTTAGATTTATTTTTGCATGCAATTTGTTTAATTATTGTTGAGACTGTTTGTTTAAGTTAGGGTTCCACCATAAGAGTTTATTTTTATATTTGGATTTGTATTCATTTTTGAATGGAGCAGATGCAGCTGTGCAACTATTTACATGCGCATAGAATTTGGCAGTTATGTGTTCTGCATAAGCAATGGGATCATGTAGGTGGAAGGGTCTTTTGAAATTAGCCAGGTCATCGTTCATGCTTTAGTAGAGTAGACTTTTGTATAATCTCTATATACCAAAGTATTGGGGGATGCATCAGGCTCAAGTCTTAAGGTCGATGTTACTGATTTGAGCTCTTGGGAAGAGGTTACAACTGCTGGGGAGCAGAGCTGTCCTGTATTGGTAATGACCAAGTCCAGGATTTTATTGCCTCTGGTTGGGGTGCAGATTAACTGGTCCAGAGAGTTTGTGTCGATGATTGTGGATGTAGAATTCTTCTACTTTATTTGAGGGATAGTCGAAGTCTCCTAGGAGAATGGCATTTGGCTCAATACATAGGGGTGCCATACTGGTTTGGTAAGTTATATGCCATTGGGGGCTTAGAGAAGGTCCTGTATTTAGCTGTGATGTGATAAGGGGTTTTGTTTATATTAAGTTGGACTTTGGTGAGTTCCAGGTTGTTGTCGAACAAGTTGGGAGATAAGACTTTTAGAATGTAGAGATACCTGTATCTTTAGTGCCTTTGTTGTGATGTGCTTGAATGAGTGATGGGCATTAAAGCCCTGCATTGATGGACTGCTTTCACTGGTCTTTAGCCAGGTCTGTGTTGCAACGCATATATCAACGGTTTCCATGGTAAGTAGTGCTTTATAGGGTGCTGTAGTGTTTTAAGACTCCTTCCTTTATGTTCTCCAGATTCTGTTTAGTTATGTGTGAAGCATTATAAGGCTGACATTTCCAGATTCTGTTTAGTTATGTGTGAAGCTTTATAAGGCTGACATTTCCTAAAAAAAAAAAAAAAAAAAAAAAAAAAAGTACCATATGGTTGGTCAAGGTTTTAGCCTATCTCTCTCTCTCTCTCTCTCTCTATGTATATGTATATATATATATATATATATATATATATGTATATATATATATATTATAGATGTCGGGTGGGGCGGATTGGTGCAGGCCACCCCTAGCAAAGCAGTTAGGATCATCTGCCATCTCCTCCCAGGCTGATAAATATTTTACCTACTTTGAATGACACCAGAAGCTAAGGAAGTTGTTGAAATCCATAATAGTTTGTTCATATTGCGTCGTCTTTCATGGTGATGGTAGAACGCTGCTGAAAGCTAGGTTCATACATTCCTCCTGTACACATTCTGAATTCTTCATTATGTCTATCATCATATGTAGTCCAAGGAAGTATGTCTCAAGTCATTTACTCCCACATGTACATCGACTGTGTCATATGTGTACTGTTTACTTGCCTGCTGAGTGACCTCTTTTTTGTGTCTCATTGTGGAGTCACCTTTAATAGAATATTGGATTGTGCAGTGTTTTGTCTTAAGGGATTTTGACATGAGGCAATGTGTTTAAGGGTGGTTGCTGCCTGCACCTGCATTGTGTGTTTGTGAGGTTGTTGAATATATTTTCGTAGATTACATTTAGGAGGCCTTTGTAGTTTAGGTAGGGTGCTTTTAAGAACATTAGCATATGCCATTCTGTGTTTAATCTGAGGTGTGTGGTTGATTTATTGTGGTGGTTGATATTCACAACCTGCTTGTTATTTGTTATGGCTACTTGTGAGAGCTTTGCCCTCCATTGCCATGATATAACTACATCTCTCACGCATTGTATCAGTTTTTTTAGTAGGTGGTTGTCAGTAAACAGGAGACAGTTGCTACACTGTCTCAAAATGCGTATTTTAACCAGGTTGGCTACAAAGATGGTTCTATTTGCTGATTGTTGTGGGCTGAAGGGGGGGTATCTAAGAGGTTTGTAAATCGAATTAATGAGGGGCTGTCTGTGGAAACAAACCATCTTCATTGGAGTAAAACATGAACAGTCTATAAGTCTAAACATGAAGAGCAAGACATTTCTTTACGCAAACCGGGGTCTTTTCAGGCAAATACTGATTATTAAATACAGTAAAAATTTCTGGAGAAGTTAGAGAAAGTTAAGGTTTTAAGTGCGTGCGTTTTTGTAATGCTGACTGAAACATAGATGATAGTGTTGTGCAGACTACAGAAAAGGTAAAAATATTCAAACGCACTAGTCAGTGACAAAATAACACACTTCAAGGTTCTACAGCAGTCAGAGCCCTAGAAATGGGTAGGTTCTTTATCTACTCTCAGTAGAGTTAAAATTACAGTAAATATCAAAAGTAACTGCAGAGCTGTCACAATAACGCAAGCAAAACTACAAAATGTGCTTAACCCAGGTGTTTCAAGGCTGATAACTTGTCAGATCCAGAATGAATTAGTTAATGGTCAGTAGCATGGTTGCTTAGCATTGAATAGTACTGAGCAAATGAGCACAAGGCAACTTAAATGTGGGCATCTTATTACGGCACAGAAGAGATAACAATGTTAAATTAAGCCCACTGGCCAGGGTGTAAATAGCACATTTCAAGTTTTTACAAAAATCAGAGGCTTAGTAATGGCTTTGATATTTCTGTATGGAAATTACTTTGTTTTTTTGTCTGCACTCACTAGAGTTAAAGCAAAGCAATTCTCATTTTAGATTACATTAAATACCAATAATAAGTGCAGAGCTGTCACAGTAACTTGGTAAGAATGAAAGATGTACTTATCTTAAGTGTTAGAGTGCATGCCTTTCTTCCACTCAGGTTAATGACTGCTGATGTTTGTAGTTATTGTGAATTTGTTTTCGGTGTCCTTGCATTGTGTGCCTAATAATGGATGAGAAGCCCAACCACAGTTTTAAAAAGTGCAGGCACAAAATCCCTTCCCAGCCTCCTTATGACCTGTGCATCATGCCTGGGAGTAGCATATTTGGATAGAGACATTCCCATTTATAAATATAAATTTCATTTCCCACACCAATCTGATAGGAGGAGCAGCACATTTGGATAGAGACGTTCCCATTTATAAATATAAATTTCATTTCCCACACCAATCTAATAGGAGGAGCAAACTGGTATTAAAATTACTACTACTCGCTGAAGTAGTGAGTGCAGAGACCACTCCCACCCAGGATCCAGTTGGAACATGTTTCAGGACCATTAAGCTAGAAAAAAAAGAGAGAGAGATAAGAATATGAGTTGTATTTCCCTGTTTTGTAGATACTGACCCCAACTAAAGTTTTCCAGGGTTACTTTCTCTTCTTCAAGGCCGGACCTTTTGCTACTGCTACCCTGGTCAGATCTCTTTCCCCTCTTCTGCAGGAGTGTATGCAGAGGCTGATTTGGCACTGAGGTGGAGGACAGGCAGTTGTTGTTCTGGACAGAAATTTTCTTGACTCGTTATCATGACCTGCTTCTTTTCCTTCAGTGCACACCTACAGGTCCCTAAGGAGACCCACATCCTGGTGATTGTCAGCAGATGACGTAGGCTTTTGTGAAGACCCAACAGCAGTATGGTGTTATCGCGGCACCAACAGTGGACTGAGAAGCTCCATCTTTGACCTTCAAAATCTATTTTGATACAGATGATGTCATTGCTATTCTCGGCGTCAGAGAATTTAACATTCGACCCCTCTGCACCAAAGATCCCTGGTTTCACTGTGGCACTGGCTATTGAAGTCAGCGCTGTTTTGTTAGTACTGACTCCAATTTGTGTGGTTGCATTAACTCTGGCTCCTGTTGTTATGGTAGATTTGATGGAACAGAGGAGAGCAGATTCAGGTTGTTGGCAGTGATGTGCAGGTTCCACTGATTCCAGCTAGGGAGACAACTGAAGTTTTGGCTTTTGAGTAATCATGTTTGCTCCTCGTACCTCTTAACGTCTTAGCACAATAAATCTGGACAAGGCCTAAAATAATTGGGGACAAAGGCCCAAAAATAGGGATAGATTGCAAATATTGCTCTTATAAAACTTCTAGTTGTTAGAATAACAAAAACTGTGTTAGCGTGCACTTTCTGAAGGATTTAGTTATTTCTTTTTGTTTTCTTGGGTAGATAAATAATGACTAATTTCAGGCTTAGCCCATGTGAAATACAGATCATTACAGAAATACAGAAATGTACACAACTGAATAGTTCAGACTAATTACATAAAAAAACTGTGTATATACATTCCAATGAGCAAGCACAGTGCAGTGCACAGTCAAGCAGAGTGTAATGTTCAATATATGCATTAATTTCTAAAGTGTGTCAATCTTTAGTGAATCTTGAGAGAGGAGAAGCAACTCAGAAAGGAGGTAGGTTAGGTGATATGTTCTGTGTTGAAGCAGGAGCATGTGGCTTGGATGACTAAGTGCTTTTGAGTTGCATTCTGAATTTGGGGTAAGCATTGGTTTTCTTAATTTGAAGTCTGAAACTCAAATGTATGTCATTATTTAGAGACTTCAAACCACAGTGATTTGCCAGTAATCCACAAATTTTTTGAGGAACTGACCAAGCATATGAGGCAAAAGTCTAGACAGTTTAGAAATATGTTGCTTCCACTGGACAAGGGGATACTTGTATGTATATAGAGTGTTGAGACCTGGGGCACCTTCTTCCCAGCTGAGGTCAGACAGCTTTCCTACTAGTCCCCCTAGGAAGAGGCTGTATAAGAAGAAACACATTGGCTCCCCTTCGGAATCCTCCTCGTCAGATACAGATCTCAATGAAATGGGTCATCTCAACCCAAATTCACCCCCCCCCCCAAAAAAAAAACTTTATTAGGATCTCGGAGATGGAGACTGGATCCCGGTTTATAGACCCACACCTCCCTGAAGGTGGAGATCTTACAGGAGATATACATGTCCTTTCCCCCCCAGCAACATGAGTAGGGCCGCCACCAGACAGGATGGTAGACATGATTTGCTGTAAGGCATAAGAACCTGATGTGGCTAAACCTATTCTCAGGAATCTGGATAGAGTGCTGTGGACCCCTCAAAGAATTACAATACAAGAGCAAGGAGCCTCTTGTGAACCCCATAGTGTTAGCTACAGCCACCAAAAAAAAAACTGGACAGCCAGGCTGTTCATCCCAGAATAGAGTCTAGGCTGATGAATAGGGTAGGGAAGAGGTTATATGCATCCAGAGTAAGAGCATTGCTCATGGTCAGATTTCAGAGGGATTTTGGCAGACATTGTGAAACAGTTTCCCAAGAATGACCTGGGGGCACAATTGGAAACACTTATGCTGTGCTGAATGGAGGTCATAAGAAGACTGAAACATGTGTATCCACAGCTAGTGGGGTTTGGCTTTATTGGCCTGACTTTGTCCATTAGCAGACTTAAAAAGAAAAAAAAATATTGGCATTTAGAACTGCCTTATAACTGAAACATCTGATGTTCTTAAGGGGTCATTTGCATATATCTCATTATCCTCTTTTACAACAGGTGTAAAGAATCACACAATCAAAACTCTCTAACTTAGCTAGGTTTTTCTTGTAATGTTTTTACTTTTTATAAATGGCCATAAACATACCTTGTCACTTTCTGACAGTTCTACCCTAATAAAAAGAGAGCAGCCTTGAAGGACATTGAAAACCTCCTCCAAAAAAGAACCTTCCAGGAAGTCCTTCCAGTCCAGAGATGATTGAGTTTGTACATCGGATTCTTCTTCTTGTCTAAGAAGACTAAAGACCTCAGACTCGTTCTCAGTCTAAGTCACCAATTTGTGAAGGAGTCTTTCTGGATGGTCTTGAGGCAGTCCATCCTGTCGTGTCTTCAGGAAGTGGATTTTATGTGCTCTTAGATCTTCAAGTTGCCTATCCGCACACAAAGTTAGCAAAGACATCAAGGAGATTCCTCCACTTTTGGGTAGGAGCAGAACATTATCAGTTCTGGCCTCTTGCCTTCTAGACTCTCCACTGTCCCCGAAGTGTTTTCCAAATGCAAGGCTCTAGTTGTAGCTCATGTGCAGCTTTTCACAGTATGGATTTTTCTGTATCAGCTTTGTCTTCTTGAAGCTTCCACTTTGGAGATGCTGTTTCTTGCAAGGTAATACTTCAAAACTGTTTGTCCTTGGGAATCACAGTCAGTGTAGTATAATCCCAGCTGAAATTGTATCATATTCTAGTCTTTATTAGGTGCCATTTAGACACGCTGAACCAAAAGGCAAAACTGACCCCATAAAAGATTTCTTCCATAATTGTTAAAATTTCATATCTCATACAGAACCATCAACCAGTACTGTACTGATGGTTCTGGGGCACCTGTCATCTTCAATTTATGTGGTCCCTTATGCACACTTGAACATGCAGATTTTGCAATGGACTCTTCAAAACTAGTGGGACCAGACCTAATAACCCATGACTCACAAGATACAATTGTCAAAGGCCTGGGTAGAGGGACCCACTCAATCTGTCTGCAGGCACACCATTTGTCAGTCCACATAAGAGTGCCACTGTGACCACAAATGCATCCATCCTGAGGTGGGGAGTGGCTTTACTTAAATAGGATGGCCTGGAGATGTTGACTTCACAAGAGGCCCGCTTACATATCACTGTTTTCAGGATGAGTGCAATCTTCCAAGTTTTGCAGGCATTTCAGGACTCGCTGCTTGGGATGCAGTATGCATACTTGCAGACAATATGGCAGTAGTTCAGCTCATAAACAAGCAAGGAAGAACACATTCTTACCCTTTGCGCAGAGAAGCTGTGAGGGTCTGGGAATGGGCTGTGTCATCTCACCACTTTCTTACAGCAGCACATATACTGGGTTAGTCAATGTGATTATGGACAGGTTGAGTAGAGAGAAACTGCTCCTGCACAAATAGGCTTTCAACAGAAAAAAAAAACACACTCAGCATGTTTTGAAAATAAGGAAGATCCCGTTGTACTATGTTATCATTGTACGCCAATATCAAATGCCAACAATTCTTCAGCATCATTCCAAACCAGGGCAATCACAGAGAAATGCATTCTCCCATGATTGGCCCCCAGATCTCCTTTATTCATTTTCTTCTATTCCAGTCATAATCAGGTTACTGTAGAAAGCTAGAGTATGCAAAGCACAGGTCATTCTCATAGTCACATTTTGCTCTTGCAAGGTATGGTCCCCTTGCTGTGGCAAGTCACCTCCTCCTTCCACAAAGACTTTCTTTGTTGAAGTACCTTTTCAGTCAGTGTCACCCGGGCATCCAACTGCATATTTTCTCCTCTTTCAGTGATGGCCAGGGACCATTTGTTCCCTGCAGAAGGCATTGATTTAATTGCTGCTTCTCAAAAACCCTCAGCAGGAAAGATTTATAAAAGTAAATGAAAAATGTTTTACCTTTGGATTCATAAAAATAACCGAGATCTTACATTAACCTCCCTAGCTAGTGTACTTACCTTTCTAGCTGAGCTTTTTAACAGAGGAGACTCCTCTGTTACATTTAACTTGGCAGCCATTTTTTTCCTTTCATGATGGATTTCAGACTTCTTCAGTGGCCCCTCAAAAGTCCTATAAAGCCATCTTCAAAGGAATATTCTACTCCAGACCCCCTTGGCAAAACCAGCTGCCTCTTAAACTTTTGTTGTGGAAAACTGCCTTGTTGGTGCACCTCACGTCTGCTAGACATATTTCTGAAATCCAGCCTTTGTCTTCACAATAGCAGTACACCATTTTTCAGCCGGGCAGAATCACACTTCGAACTAATCCATCTTTTATGTCCAATGTGGCCACTTGAACCAACCAGAACCATCTATAAATGTACTGTTTCTTTAATAATATTCAAACAAAGGGGAATGTCAATTTCATTGTTTGGATCTTCACAAGCAGCTTCAGTTTTATCTCGATTGAACAAAAGACTTCAGGAAAGATGAAAAGTATGTCTTTTCACAAGCTAGAAGGGTTGTAAGATAGGTTACCCTGTGGAAGTAATTATCTGAATGCAGATTGCATTCTTACACTTCTGCAGTAGAACTTTGGGCACATGACCAAAAATGTACTTAGTGCTCGGGCCACATCTAATGGCTTCTTGCATGACTTTGCATTACAGGAAATTACAGTGTTGTCTTCATTTTCTTACCAAACGTTTATACTCTGAGAAGTCACTCCAGAGCCCAAACTTCTTTAGGACCCATTAATAACAAAAGATTGTGACTTAGACCATCCTAGCTCAGCTGGGAACTCTGTCCAATGATTTCCAATGTCCAGACTGAGACCTGATAAATTTAATGTTCTGGTAATGACATAACTGTTGAACTGATGATGTAAATTTTCATTTTGTCCTCAACTGCTGGGTTCAGATCCAATCCTCAGATCCATCTCAATTCGTGGTAATGAAAATGTTCTCGAGCTTCTCCTTTATCTATAACGCACC
>NC_056747.1:145781727-145807288 GCF_019279795.1 Protopterus annectens | reverse complement strand
TTATATATATATATATATATATATATATATATATATATATATATATATATATATATATATGCATGTATATATGTATATATATATATATATATATATATATATATATATATATATATATATATGCATGTATATATGTATATATATATATATATATATATATATATATATATATATATGTATGCATGTATATATATATATATATATATATATATATATGTATGCATGTATATATGTATATATATATATATATATATATATATATATATGTATATATATATATATATATATATATATATATATATATATGTATGCATGTATATATGTATATATATATATATATATATATATATATATATATATGCATGTATATGTATATGTATATATATATATATATATGTATATATAGGTGTATGTCTTTTAGTGAGTGTGCATGTATGTATACTTTAATGTTTTCGCCTATGTATACTTGTGTCTCTGTGAACTTGTGTTTGTATGTGTGCCCATATGTATATTAAAAGCATTGGATGCACCATTTGACAAGCCAAGTCAGCACATGGGTCTGGAAGGGCTTTCATCTCGAAATGGATGCCTTGCATGGCTGTATGTTTCTCATGTAAAATTATGAAATTGTGCCATTTTAATATTTCATTTTCTTTCATAACTTAAAATTAGAAGAGTTTTTGAAGGATGACATCAACTAAATGAAAGCATATATAGTGCTCAAAACTTGTCATTGACATCTGATGTCCAAGTACCACAATTTCCATATTTTTGTGCTTGATAATTAATAAAATGTGTAATAATTATATTCATATCAATTATTTTAGACAGTATCCTCCGATAAGTGTTGTAGAACAGTATTTCTCAGGCCCAGTTCAGCAATGTCTTTTGATTCAGTTTAGGTAGTCAGGAAATGACATACTGTGATTTTTCATTCACAATTTTGAGAGTTTACTGTATTAATATTTATATTAAAACTTGAACAAGAATGAGTTTATATAGTATATGGCATCAAATGAAAGGGTGCATAATGCTAGAAAACACTGCACTGATAGCTGGTTTCTAACTACTACTTTGTTAATGTTTTATATTTTGTTTACCAAAATGTACAGATATCACATTTCTGTAAATATTTTTGACATTATATACTTGGAAGCATTGTGGAACAGCGTTTCTTCAGCATCATCAACACAAAAGTTCCTCTAGACGAAAATTAGACCATTAGTAGTGAGATATTGTTAGTGTTGTTCAAAGTTATGAATGTGTGCATTATTAAAACTTATGTTTCTAGTTTGCTCTACAGGGAGTTTGTGGTACTTCATGTTATCAGTTGAAAGCGGAAAAATTCTCCCTGTTATCCACATTGCAGATATTTATGCTTTTTAACATTTATATAATATTTATGCATATTTGCTTATTTTATGTAAATGTCTCAGGTAGTCTCCTCATAGTAATATTGTGGAACACCATGTCACAAAGCAAGTTGACACTGACCCAGACAGGATGGTCAGTAAGTGTGAAAATGTAATTTTTTTTAGGCCTTTAATAAATATATGATGTTTTAATATTTCTGTTAATAATGTTATCCACAAAGATTTTATAGGGTATTTCTTGGTATCGAATGAAATTTTACAAAATGCTGGAAAAGTTGTCACAGCTACCTGGTGTCTAATTCTCAGCAGTCAATAAGCATATATTCATAAATATCTCAGGCACTACCCACATGGATGCGTTGTGAAACAGCATTTCACTTGTCTCCACAGAGGTTAGGTATGGCATCTCAGACCAGTGGAGTACTCAGTACTGAGAAAATATGATGTTTGTATGAAGTAGGAATTTATGCCATAGGTTAATGCATATATAATACTTATATTAATTTTAACTTGTAGGCGTTTACATCTACTCCTTGTTATCAGAAGAAAGCATATATCTTCTTCTTTCGGCTTTTCCCGGTTAGCGGTCGCCACAGCGGATCACCTGTCCACTCATGATTGGCAGTGGAGTTTTTTAAAGTGTCGAGTTGCCAGCCCGGCGACCAACCTTCCACAGAAGGCACACACATGCACACACTCATACCTAGGGCCAATTTAGAGTGTCCAGTCCACCTACAGCATGTCTTTAGGATGTGGGAGGAAACCGGAGCACCCAGAGGAAACCCACATGAGCACAGGGAGGACATGCAGACTCCGCACAGAAGGCACTCCAGCCAAGGATCGAACCGGAGAACCTCTTGCTGTGAGGTGGCAGTGCTAACCACTGCACCACCGTGGCCGCCCAAATAATTCTGAAAAAACTTTGCACTATTTCTAAGTAGTACTGCTTTGCAGATATTTGTCCATTATATACAGAAATATGCATACAAATAATAATTATGCAAATATCTTGAAAATGGTGTAATACCTACAAAATGCTTTGCACCAAATCGAACATCACAGCTGCTTGAACAAATGTCACACTGGTATTTGTGATCTGTCTGCTGTGGTTAAAGAGAGATGTTAACAATTGTTGGCATAATAACAGTAAATAATTTGTATGTGTTATTTCACTACTTGCTGAATATAAACTTACCCTTATGTCTGGCTGGCAATCTTTTTTGAAACTTAGTTCTCAAGATATATACATTTGTATACAGGTTAGGTTGTAAAATTGCAGTCTCAGGAGTTTAGTTCAAGCTAATGCTGTCCAAACTGTAAATATGCAGGTGTCAGGAGGTGCGGAGTTCAACTCGGGTTAGGAGTTAAAGTACACTAAGCTGTTGTATTTCTCATCTGAGTTAGTAACGTGTTTCTCCTTTCCCAACTCTGTCTTTTTGACTTTTGATAAAGAATGGTTATTCTAATTCCCAAGGTATTTTCAGTAAGTTAATCCAAATCAGGGCTACTCTCAATAATGTACAGTGCACCATAAGTAACCTAAATTTCTTTAAACACGTCATTTTTTAAGCAAATTGTACCACTGTTATGTTTTGTGAAAAATTTGTGTACTGTTTCTAACTTGGTTATTTCTTTATTACCATACATACAAAATGCAGTTTCTTAATCCAGCATTGGCAGAGTTTTGCTTTTAAATATTGGTGACATCACTTTCTTATCTCACTAAATTGTTCTTAAAATATCTTTTGGTTCAGAATCTTTTATTTATTTGACATTTGTTTACTGGGGAAGTCCAACTGGGCCAGTAGCCTATTTTCAGCAGAGGCCCTGGGTGAAAAGCTCCATATACAGAAATACTGTTATACTTGATTATTTATAAGTAGATTTTTAAGGAAGTATACAGAGTGTACAAAGGTGCTTGATAGGTGCAGCAGTTATATCATTTTGCATCTATTATACATTAAAAGAATAGATATAATACTTAGTACAGCCATAGTCTATATAAATATAATACTTAGAACAGGCATAGTCTACATAGACTCTTTAATCACATTTTTGCTATCACTTACATGCATACGGAGGACAGATTTCATCTGGTATACATTGTTTTTGTTACCTATTTACATGTACTGTGGCAGTAATTGGCCCGTCAGTAAATGTATTGTAAGTATATCTTTGGGACATTTTGGCTTTATAGTATTTAGATAAGGTGAGATTGGGAGGATGAGGAGTACTGTAAGAGTGAAGATTAGTAGAAAAGAAAAAACAAAGGTGATTTGCAGGTGCAGGGAAGAAGAGAAGAAAAATGTATTCAGCCTGGTGTTGAGCAAGAGCATAACCAGTTGTCATGTAGATAATTCCTAAGCAGATTTTTAAAGGTTGATGGTATTCAGAATAGTATGTGGGATATTATTCCGTGCCTTAGATATGTGGTTAGAGTATAGTGCTTCTCCAAAATTGTTGTTTTTTTGCACTTTTAACAGTAGTTCGTTAGAGGACCTCAGGAGTCTATTTTTTGTTTCAATGTTTACTAGGATTTGGAGAGATGGACATTTGTTTGGTTGATGTATGATAGAGTGAGCTTTAACAAGTTAGTTGAAGGATAAGAGATAGGTCAGTTCAAGCCATGTTAGTTGTCTGAGAGCAATGTAGTGATGAGTTAAGTGAGGTAGGCCTGTGGTGAATTTAGCATTTTTGTGGAAGCGTGATTCTCACTTGTCAGTTTTGTGGAGGTTAGTGAAAATGACAGCGTACATTATAGTAGCTAATAAGTGCGTCTTGGCTGTGGTTTGTTTGAAATTTTGGTGAGGTAGGCTTTAATTCTGTAGAGTGATCCTAGTTTCGGGTGGGCTGTTTTGATAATTTGTGACAGTTTGTCAAATCTCAAACAGTTATCAATGTTGACATCTTGTAGTTTAGTTTGAGGTCTACCTATGAACCTATATCTATGTCAAACAAAGCTCCTCATTAGCACTCTTCAAGAAAAATCTTGATGAATGGATGGGAAATGGGAAATTCACCCCGGGGATCACTTCTGTGGCTCTGCTCGACAGGGGCACAGGAAAATAATTCTCTTGGGTGATGAAAGCCAGGGTACATTTTTTGGCTAGGCTTGTATGGGCCCTAGGGCCGATAGCCTAATACCTACCTCTGAACCTATGGTGTGATTACAGTGTTGTTGTTGAAGTTTAGATTGATGTTTTTAGATTTATGATGGTTGTTGGTGAAAAGCATTCATTTGCTTTTGTTAGGTTTAGAATGAGCTGGTGAATGTTTAGATAGGATTCTTTCACTGAGAAAGATTTTTGCCTGTTTTCTAGAAGTTGTGGCAGGGTGGGTGCACCACAGGTTACAGCGGAGTCATCTGGGTATCATATAATCGTCACCAGATTAGTAGCATTATGAAGGTTATTTGTGAAGATCAAGCAAAGGAGTGGTCATAGTATTGAACTCTGTGGGACATCTGCAGTTACTGGTAATAGGGGTGAAAGATTATTTTGACATTTGACAGCCTGCTGGTGATCGGAAAGATAGCTGGGGAACCAGGTGAGGGTTTGTTTGGATAGATACAAACCTCTTGCAGGATCTGTTGATGGGATACTTTGTCAAATGCTTTTGACATGTCTAGAAGTATAGAAGATGCTAGCTGCCCATCATTTTTTTTGTTGATTTATGGGTGTCTGTGAAACTTGGCAGGGCAGTTGTGGTGCTGTGTCTTGGTCGAAATCCATGTCGAGAATTAGCTAGCAAGTTGCTAGGTAGTCTAAAAGTTGTCTGTGTATGCATTTTCTAATATTTTTGATAGTGTAGATGGCATGCATATTGGTCTGCAGTTGGAAAGCTTGAGTGAGGGGCCACATGATAGTTTCCAAATCTTGGGGCTGTATTGTTCTGTGATGGATCTATTGATCAAGATAGATATGGGGTAGGAGTTGACGTCCGCTGAAAGCTTGAGGTATTCATTTGGTAGCTGGTCTATGGCTAGTGATGTGTGTATTAGTTTCATTAGTAGTTTTATTTTTTTTTTTGTTTGTTTGGATGGGTTGTAGTGTGAATGAGGGTGCTATACTTGTAGTTTCTGCTTGGGTGGTTGGTGGAGTGTTTACCTTTATAAGAGAGTATAAAGTTTATGAAAAAGGAGTTAAATTGGGTGGCTGTACTTTCATTTGGATTTGGGGTGTTGGGGGGTAGGGGTTGAGGTTCTATCTGGGGTATAGGAGTTGTTTGATTGTGACCCAGAATTTTTGTGGGCTTTTTTTGTGTTTGCTTTGAAGTTTGGTGTAATAAAGTTTTTTATCATTCTTTTTTTATCTTTTGGATAAATTTTGTAGGTGCTGATAGTTTTCATAGGAAGCTTTGTTTTTGTTAAGTTGATGTTGGGTCCAGAGTTTGTCCCTGTGTTTAAGTAGTTGTCTTTTTTCCTTAGTAAGCTATGGGCAGTTGTTGGCTTTGGATCTAATATTCCTAATGGGTGCTAGACTGTTTAGGATTTCAAGGAATTTGTCGTTAAAATATTGTACAGCTGAGTCCAGAGGAATGTATTTTAGTGGAGACCAATTGCATTTCTGGAGAAGTAGTTTAAAGGTGTCTGCGGAGAAATTCTTTTTATTGTGTACTTGTTTATATATTAGAGATTTTGATGGTCAGTTACAATGTCTTAGTAGGTAATCTAGTTAGGTGATCACTAAGACAGTCAGGAAGACAGCCTGAGTGTTGGATCACTGATGGTTGTTGTAAGGATCCAGTCGAGAACTGTTTTGCTTTTTTTGTCTACTCTTGTTGGTATGTCTATAATTTGAGTAAAGCCATGTAAGTTTATGAAGCAGGAAGGGTTTTCAGAGGAGTATGTTTGCCATTCATTATTGAAAACTCCTAGTATTATTGCTTCCTGGCTGAAAGTGAGGGATGCCCAGTATTGTAGGTTTGCTAATATGCCAGCGATATTGCCGGGAGGGATGTAGACTGCTAGTAGGACTCTGTGTTTATTATTGATTTTTAGTCTTGATACTAATAAGCTCAGAGTTGTTTAGGTCTGGGTTTTTTGCCTGTAGTTGCTCTGTGTTAAGTGAGTCTTTATGTATTATTACTACTCCTCCACCTCGTCTATGTTTTGTCAAGTCTAATGATATTATAGTTGGGGTAGGGTTTCGTTGTCTTTTATATGGGGTTTGAGCCAGCTTTCTGTTAGAACTATAATGTCAGAAGAGTACAGAGAAAGGGTGGCATGGAACTTATGAATTTTATTAACTAGACTTCTAATTTTCATGTTAGGAGAATGTCTGAACTATTCTTGGGTGTATAGGGGGTGTCTGCCAATTTAGTGGCTAGATTTGCTTGCTGAGAGTTCTGAGCTTTTATTGGCAAGATTTGGGTTCTGTATTAGGGTGAATGCCACCACGTAATTGTAGGTTGGCATTTTTATGATGTGGTGGATATGGAAATTTGGTTATTGGTGTATTAACAGTCTGTGTGGATGATTAGTTGTGTGCAAGTAGTTGTATGAGAATAGCTCTCTTTTGGAATGGTTGAACAGCTGAGGTGCTATAAAGAAGTGTGTGTGTGTGAGGACTTGGTTTGGAAGGGGTTTGACATGGCAGAGTGTAAGTGAATAATTTTATTATTTTAAGGATTGGTGAGGTGTGAATTATTTTAGTGGTATAGTAGCTAAAATGTATTTAAATGCTGGCTATTAAACAGAACAAAAACCTTTATACATGTACTTAGTTTCGGGAACTCTGTCCAGGAAACTGTTTTTTGTGCTGTTTTTATGTACTGACTTTAAATTATAGTCAACATAGTGTGTAAAGAATGTAAGGCTGGGAAATGAGTTCACAAGCATTTTTAATGGTTCAAAGTCGCTTTAAATGGAAAGGGTTTGTGCAATGTGTATAACTGGTTAATATCATGTGATTCAATATAAACAATGTGCTGTTTGTGTAACATTTTATCCCTTGAAGGCTTTTTAGCTGAGGTACCAGGAGACACCAGTAAAGTTTTTCTGCACTTTATTTTTGATAGTCTTCGTTTTTTGTGTGTGTGTTGTACTTTTTTGTGGTTCGAGTTTCAATTTTTGTCAGTGAAGCTAGCTCAGATATTATTTGCCACCAAAGTGGATTAGACACGGGTCTCCACAGCACAAAGCTATGTGCCCCACATCTTATAAATTTCAGCATTTTATTTCATCCTACTCTGTTTTAATATACGTTATTGTAATGTAACTTTTTATTACATACCTTATATTTTGAGATTTTCATGTAAATCCATCCTTCCATTCACAACCCCCTTTTTACCATTTTTTCACTTGGGGTTGGGTTGTCACTTAGTGACAATCATCGAGAGCCAAGTAAATGCTCATTTCTTCTAATTCCTTTACTAATGACATGTAGGATTTTGGCCTACCACAGTCAGAGCAGAGGAAATGGTCTTACCAAAAAATGCCTGGTTGCAATATGAGTTCTCTGAGGAGTCAGGTACACTCCCCACCCCCATTTTCCAAAAAAGAAGAATGTAAGGGCTAGCACAATTATTTCTCTAGAGAGTTTGTCACTTCAGACATGGACTTTACTGTGGTAGAGGATGCCTGTTCAATGGACATAGACCCAGAGATGTTCCGAATTACCAGGGATATTATAGACCTTTCTCTGACAGGCAAACTGTTTCTGATGCTCCCCTTTGTAGGCAAATATGATATTGTCTATCCTTCCACTCTCTTGCATGGATAACTGTCACACTATGTTCTTGATTAAGAAAGATTATATCCAGGTGCTGTACAGTTCATAGGATCATAGGAGGTTACTAAGCTTATGACCCTGGGGCCCTTACAAGCCTAGCCAAGAGTTTATCCCCCAAAAAAGAAACCTCAATCAGCACATGTTGCCCTTGTCAATGAAGGACACAGGTGGACTCCCTGGGACAAATTTGTGGTTACCGATCCACTCGTCAAGGTTGCACTTAAATAGGGACAGCGACATACTTTAACGTGTATGGAGTATCTATTACAGAGACGGGGCAGCCTCTGGAAAACAAATTTGTGTCTTTAGCAGGTTTTGTTAATGTTGCTTATTAGATTTAGGCCTTTCGAATGGATATTGTGCAAGAAGTTAGATTTACAGTTATGGAGCATCTCTAGTATGGCAGGGTCCGAGATTGCCTTGTAAGCAAGACACAGATTACCTCTGAACAATCTGTACGATACCAAGTAGAGTGATAGTTGTAGAGTAACATGTTGTACCTTTAAGAAGCATTTTTAAGACCTGAATGTGCATATAAATAGCAAGCATGTGCTAGCTTCAGTGCCATTTTGTGAGGGCAGCCAGAGTGTGAACATCTTTGTACGAAACAGCTAGTTTGTATCTAAGTTAGTTATTTTAGCTTCATTTCTAATGTGTTTGTATATAATAAAGCTGCTTGAACAGAACCCACAGTGTTCGTCTACTTCATCCTGACTAGACGAATGACATGGTGTCAGAACCGGGATTCTAGAGACTGCTTTTCAGAGCCACAAGGTGCAGAGTTAATGGTGAAGGCAAATTAAGTAAACTGAGAGCAAAAAACGGCCAGAAACGAGCTAAAGGTAATGAAAACTTGCACAAACGATTTATTTATTAAAAAAAGATAAAACTGAGCATTGCAAGGGCACAAAACTCATTACTAAGCAACTGAATAGCACGAAAATGTTTATTAAGCAAACAAGAAGCATAAAAAGCTTATTAATCAGATGACATGTTATAAATTAAGATATTTGGTAAAACGAACATCAGAAAAGCACATAAGGGGTTTAGAAGTACCTCAGAATTGCAAAACGAGCATGTTTAAAGTAAAACAAGCATGTTTAGAATTAAAACGAGCACAAGGAAATATAATAGGAATGAAAAGAGATTAAATGAGCAAAACCAATATAGCAAAGGGTAAAAAAGGGCACATAAAGTATAAATAAAGCAAGGCAACTGCATGTTTTTTGGCAAATTACTATGTTTTGGCATAAACTACTACTTCACATTGATTGGAGCTCTGACTGGTATAACTAGAGTTATTTGAAGTATCTCAAAATATGTAAAAGTGCTTACAGTGTGTGTTTATTACTATACATTTATTTCAAAGAGTTTGTTGTGTGCAAAGTGCCACTATTTTATAAAGTGCAGTCAAATACAGCCATTTCCAAAAGTTTCTTGTGCTGGGTGAGTCTGTTTGCAGAGTGCCATCATTGCAGAGTGTTTCTTGCACTATACAGAGTTGTTTAGCAAAGTACAGCCATTTCGGGGAAATTTCAGTATGCTGTGTACCGTTTATTCGCAAATTGCAGTTACTTTGAAATGTTTCTTGCTCTCATCTTCTTCCGCCCAGCTTATTCACACAGTGAAGTTATTTGAAATGTTTCTTACACTGATAAGAGGTGATTTGAACAGTATTACAGTGCTCAGGAAACTTATTTCACAAAGTTCAGTTATACAGAGGCTTGTTCTGCTATTGGGCATAGTTACAAGTACTGGCATAAATTTCTGGCATATGTATATGTGTGCGTGTTTGTGCATACTGGCAAAAGTTTTCACTGAGATGTATTAATATGGCAGATGGCTTTCAAAATCCACTACCACTTGTATTTGATCAGAATATTGCAGAGAATTGGAGAATATTTGAGGAAGAGTATGATATATTCATACAAGCAGCTTATTCTGATAAAGAGGCAAGTACCAGGGCATTCATTTTGCTAAACCTAGCAGGGTCAGAGGCCATTAAAAGGGAGCATTCATTTGCATATGCACCAGCAGTGCATGGAGGTTATGGGGAAAATCGTCATACTAGTGTACAGGCTGAATCATGGGAAGACCCTGAGTGTTTGAAGCGCAAGTTCAGCGAGATGTGTAACACCCCCCCAGACCAGTGTTATATTAGAGAGGCATTTGTCTTACACAAGAGATCAAAAGCAAGGAGAAACTTTTGCAGCTTCTTTTGCTGGCCTAAAGAACAAAGCTAAAATGTGTAAGTTTGGTGATTTAAAAGATGAGTTAATAAAGGACTGGCTCGTGTGTGGTATTAATAAGTGCTGCTGTGAGAGAGATTTTGCTTTGTGATAGTGATTTAATGCTGAGCAAAGCTATTGAGATTTGTCAAATCCATGAATTTACAGAAACGCACACAAATATGCTTGCAAGTGATAAGAGCTTGGTTTCAACAGGCTCCAGAGCAAATATAGACAGCATGCAACATGTGGGTGGCAGAAACAGGCCTAAGCAAGTGGCAGCTGTAGCTCCTGTGGGTGTGGCAAGGAAAACCTGCAATCTTCCAGCAAGTTCAAAGACTAGTTCAGTTAAAGGAGCATGCTCAATGCAGTACAAGGGTGAATCAGCAAAACCCAAGTCAAGCTTTATTGTTAACTGTCACAGTTGTGGTGCCAACCATGAATCTAAAAGAGAAGTGCTTAGCATTTGCTCAGCAATGCCATAAATGCAAGAAATTGAATAATTTTCAAAAATTTTGTAAATCAAGTAAGCCTCATACTGTTATAAAGAAGGGTCATTTGAAAAAGCAAATTGATAAAGTAGAACTGCAACAGTCTGCTTTCTGTGTAGATGGTGTGTCAGTAGTTGGTGGAAGAATTGATGCAGTAGATTTATTGGCAAAGAATGAAGTATTTTGTACTGTCCAGATCAATGTTAAACCCAGTGAGCTCAAAGGAGACACTGGTTCAAAGTGTAATGCTATGTCTGCAGATACATTTGCTAAAGTGAGAGCTAGTGAACAACTAAATGTGACCAATTGTGTGAAACTTGTTGCTTATGGAGGTGAAGAAATTCAAACCGAAGGTTCATGTTATGTGGCCAAGAACTGTTATAGCTTATTATTTTATGTAGTCCGAAGACCTGTGCAGTCATTATTGGGTCTCAGAGACAGTTTCAGAATGAATCTGCTATCTTTTACCAAAGAAGTTCATCGAATAAGCACATGTCCCAATTCCAGCTTCACTAACACTGTTTTTTCAAAGTATGCTGCTGATTGTGATGACAAGTTAGGCAAACTTCCAGTTGTGTATTCTATTAAGTTAACCCAGAAATCATTGCATTGGTCAGACCAGGAAGAAAAGTTCCAATAGCTATGCAACATAAAGTCAAAGCCCATTTGGACAAAATGGTGCAGCAAGGTGTTATTTGTCCAGTTTTAGAACCTACCGAATGGGTGTCGTCCATGATAGCAGCTCACAAAAAAGGCTCAGACGAAATCGGACTATGCATTGACTCGAGATATGAACGAAGCATGAAAAATACCTCATCATCCTATGGGTGCAGTTGAGGAAGTCGCAGCTCTAATACCGAATGCCACTGTTTTTTCTGTCTTAGATGCAAAGGTTTATTTTGGCAAGTGATGCTTGATCGCAGATCTTCATTACTGACTACATTCAGTATCCCATTTGCAAGATATAGATTTCTAAGGATGCCATTTGGAATACATTCTGCAAGTGAAGTCTTTCAGCATGCAGTGGAGCAAATTTATTCTGGTTATCCTTGTGCCATAATAGTAGATGATTTGTTAGTCGGAGGCAACGGTGAAGCAGAGCATGACAGAAATCTTGGGAGTTCTGGATAGAGTACATGAAATGAACTTAAAGCTCAACCCTCAAAAGTGCAAATTCAGACTACCAGAAGTTACATAATCTAGGTAATTTATGTACTAGCATTGGCTTGAGACCAGACACGTCCAAGCAAGCAGCCATTCTTGGGATGTCAGCGCCAGATAATTTACAAGCTCAACAACGTTTTCTGGGTATGGTCAACTATTTAGGTAAGTTTATACCAGACTTCAGTGAGTTGACAGCACCAGTGAGAGAGCTAACATGCAAGATTGTTACATGGTTAGAACATCATCAGAAAGCATTTGAAGACCTTAAGCAGAAAATTGCTACTCCACCTACATTAAGATACTATAATGTCAACAAACTAGTAACTCTTTCTTGCGATGCTTTAAGATTTGGTCTAGGTGTAGTCATTCTTCAAGAGGGTAGACCAGTAGCCTATGCATCTAAAACACTTACCCAAACTGAATCGCAATATGCTGATTTTGAGAAAGAACTTTTGGCTATAGTGTTTGCATGTTCCACGTTTCATGATTATATCTGTGGTCGAGTTGTTCAGATTGAAACTGATCATCAACCTCTGGTTACTATTTTAAAGAAGCCTATGCATTCAGCTCCAGCAAGATAATAAAGAATGATGCTTAAATTACAAATGTACAACTTCACAATGGTCTATACAAAAGGCAAACCTCTTTAGCTGGCTGATACCTTATCCAGATAGCCCAGAAATGCAACATAACAGCTCAATACATAGTTGCTATGTAAATTGTTAATCGCTATGTAATCCAAAGTAACTACTGTCTGTTTATTTTAACTGTGGAGCTTTTCTCCCCGGGCCTCCACTGAAAATGGAACTACGTCCAGTCGGACAGTCCCGGTCAACAAATATAAATAAATACAGAGAATTTTGACTTTGATGTCATTGAAATGGGGAATTTTTCTACGAAAAGATGATGAGCAAAGAGACCACACAAAGACTGATACAGTTGTGCAGAAGCTCAGTCACTACATCAGTGATGGATGGCCATCAAAGCAATCAAGTGTACCACCAGAAGTGCAATCTTACTTTCCTTACAGAGATGAGATGTTGATGGAAGATGGCATTATTTTCAAAGGTCCTAAAATTGTTGTTCCTGCGTCCTTGCTACACGAATACGTTCAGATTTTGCATTGTAGTCATCCAGGTTCTGAGGCTACCAAATGACGGGAGAGAGGACTAGTATTTTGGACTTCTCTAGCAAAAGAGACTGATAAAGTACTTCTTCAGTATGCAATAGCACTAAACCGCATTTGCGGAAAGAACCACTTCAGCTAAGTCAAGTTCCTGAACTATCATGGTCAACAGTAGCTACTGACATATTCAAGTGGAACAATCAGCATTACGTAGTACTGGTAGAGACTTTTCGAACAGGTTTGAGATTGAACTTCCACTACTGTTATTACTAAGTTGAAACCACATTTCTCAGTCCACAGAAGCTTATCTCTGACAATGGTATCCAATTTACCAGTCAGTTGTTTTAGAAATTTACAAGAGAATGGGACTCTGTACATGCTATTAGCTGTGCAGAATATCCACAGTCAAATGGACTAGCTGACTGTGCAGTACAGAGTGCAAGGCAATTACTTGAGAAGTTAAAGCATGATAATACCAATGTATTTTTGAATTTACTCAATCTCAGAAACCTACCCCGTGACGATATACTTGGCTCAGAGACATCTATCCAGGCAAACCAGAACAACATTGCCTGTCACTTCCAGTTTGTTGAAGCTTAAAGCTAAAAACAACAATTAAAGCCCAATTATTTAGAAAGTGTTCTTTCCAGAAGTCCAGCTACAACAAATCGAGCAGATTTCTTCATCCATTGAAAGGAGGAGAGACGGTGAGGATACAAATGACGAAAGGTTTTGACCAGATTGATCAAGTAACAAGTATATGTGCAGAGCCAAGATCCTATTTTGTGAAATCTGAGGGTGTGGAGTACAGGAGAAATCATAGACATCTTTTTCCCATAGCAGAACCATTATTGCAGCATTGTTCCTGTGATACAGACTCTAAATCTCAGAAAAATTCAGACAATGTTCCTGTTCCAGAACATGTCTTGCCTCCAACTACCGTTTCTGAGGGTGTTTCTGATGTCCCTAAGGTTGAACATTTAGCACATTTTGCTAAACCTAATTAAAATTTCTGTGTCACACGATTTGGTCATATTTTCAGACCCAGTGTGAAGTACACAGCAACCTGGACGTAGTTCTATACGTGTACCTAGTTCTGTATAATTGCATGATGAAAATTTTGTATCAATTGTATGTCAGTCACTGTCATCAGTATTGCATGACTCATGTCTCATAGAGGGAGGATGCAGAATAATGTGTGCTGTACCTTTAAGAAGCATTTCTAAGACCTGAATGTGCATATAAATAGCAAGTATGTGCTAGCTTCAGTGCCATTTTGTGAGTGCAGCCAGTGTGTGGACATTAAGGTTGCCACCTGTCCCACTTTGCGAGGGACAGTCCCTCTTTGGGCAGTTGTGTCCTGACAACAAAATATTAAAAATGGCAAACGTCCTGAGATTGTAGGATATAATTATTTCCTATATTTTATGTAATAGTTGCATAAAACAGTTATTCTGTATCTAAAATACCTAAATGTTATAAGAAACAGAATAAGCAACTAAAATGCTACAAGAATAAGCTTTTATTTAGGCAAAAAAGTTAAGTTCTATCCTTTGTACTGAACTCAGTTATTGGCCTAATGAGGGAGGAGTACAAAGAGGTACTCCTTTTTTCTGGATGCAATCCCTTTACTTTTGAGATAAACCAAATAAAAGGCTTTTCTCATCACTGCCACTACATGATGGTCAAATGTGAGATTGTTGTCAACCTGTGTACCCAGGTGTCTCACCACAGGTTGTGTGCTTATGGTGTTGCCATTGTGGTAAACAATAGGGGCCGTGTTTTTGCCGAATGGTATGATAATACATTTTTTTGCATTTAACTTAAGGCCATAACTTTGGCACCAGTAATATATTGCAGTGAGACCCTCTTGAAGTATGTTAACATCATCTGGGGAGTCAGTGACAGCACCCAACTTAGAGTTGTCAGCAAACTTGGTTAGCCACAGGCCTTTTGTCTTTGCCTGGACCTCTGAGAAGTCGATGCTGAACAGTAGAGGTCACATGGCAGATCCCTGGGGAACACCTCTAGTGAAAGGTCTGCTGTCGGATGTAGAGGCACCTATTTTGACCTTGTGGGTCCTATCGATGAGCGTGTTGGTCACCCATCTGATGAGATAGGGATTTATGACAAGTTATGTTAGCGTTTCACTGATGCTCAACTAGGGGATTGTGTCAAAGGCTTTGGCCAAGTCAAGGTACGCTGTATGTACTGACTTTTCCTCATCCTGTGCCTTGGTGACAGTCTCAAAAAAGTCAGCCAGTTTCAGCAGGCAAGATCTGCCCTTGACTAATCCAAACTGGGTGAGGTCAAATGCTTGGAAGATTACCTATGTCCTTGTTTATGAGGTCCATAATAATACGCTCCATGGCTTTACAGATCAGACTTGTCAAGCTAATGGGACGATAATTTCCAGGGCCAGTAGTGGCACCACCTTTGTGCAAAGGGATAACAATGGCATTTTTCTACTGTGCTGGAATGAAGCCTGTACTTAGACTATGGTTGAATAGGGTGCTCAATGGTGAGGCTAGTTCTTGCTGGAGATGGTGCAGAATACAGCCTGGAGTACTATCCGGTCCCATGGAAGCTGTGTTCTTTGCCTTGGATAGGGTCTTTAACCCCTGCTCTACAGAGATGTGACATGTGGGACAAGTATCGAGAATGTCGAATGGTGATGGGGGTAACAGAGGATTGAAGTTTGCACTAAACCTATATGCTACCAGGTTGGCTAAGTCAACAGGATCAGTGTAAGTGGTGCCATTAAAAACTAATTTGGAACAAACCTGGGCTTTGCCATGGAGGTTCCTGACGTAACTGAAAAAGCCTTTGTGGTTACCCTTTGTTTTGAATGCCAGTTTTGATTCATAGTTGGCTTTGGAGGTTTTCACTAGTGATCTAATTTGCTTGTTGAGGCTAAGGAGGGAGATTTTCCACTGGGAATTTATGCCTTTTTACCCTTGGACAACAGTTTCTTCCTTTTGATGTAAAGCCTATTTTTAGAGGATGTCCACCAGATGGGTTTCTGTTTCCTTGAGGAGCAAGTTTTAGTTCTATTGGGTATGGCTGAGTCCATGCAGTTGTACAGGTGCTTGTATACTGCACTGGCGTGCTGTTCAGCATAGTCGTCTGGATCCTCTGAGGGGGCCGGTGGTGTGAAGGTACTGATACCCTCCCTTAGAAGGTTGTAGTCGGCTTTTGAGGAGATTTTTTAGCCTGGTTATGGCTGGAGGGGGTGGTTGGATGGGATAGAAACTTCAAATGAGGTAGACCGATGGTCTGATCTCAGCAGGGAAGAACTTACTATGGAGGTGGTGCAGCGGTCACCCATGTTGGTGAGTACCAAATCTAGAATGTTATCTCCCCTTGTGGGGCATAAGACAAGCTGGTCTAGTGAGTCAGAGTTGATGAAGTCAAGGAATCATTGGGTGAGTGCATTAGAGCAAGTATAGTTCATCCAGTCTGTGGTCAGGTAGTTGAAGTCACCAAGGATCAGGGTGTTAAGGGGTACCTTGATGGAGTCACGTAGGTCCACATAGGAGGAGTGAGTGTCCTGAGTCATGGAAGGGAGTCTGTAGCTAGCTATAACTTGGATGGTTGTCTTGCCAATTGTCAGTTGTACCTGGAGTAGTTCTAGTGTATCATGCTGCAAACCAGTCTGGAGGTGTGCGTGTCTTTAATAAAAGTAGAGACTCCACCACCTCTAGCCTTCCCGACCTCATTTTGGGGTCAGAATTTGTAGAGCAAGGTATAGTTTGGTGAGGCAGGGATGCTCTCTAAAACCTTGAACCAAGTTTCCGTGACTGCACAGATGTTGGCATCTTCCAGTGCGAGGAGAGCCTCCAGTGAGTGCATTTTCAGGTTAAGGCTCCTAGTGTTAAGCAGCATGAATTTCAATTTGCTTTTTGACAGACCTTTTATGTTGAAAGATTCGTCTTTGGGACATTGCCTAAAAAAGGCTCAATGAGGAAGGCAGGGCAAGAGCCGTGGCCAGAAGCATAAATCCCAGGGGTGACAAGTGTTGGCTATCTTTGGCAAAGCATCGAGGCCCATCAGCCGTGTCATCCCAGGCAGACGGATACTGGATCCCCTTGGAATGACACCAGAAACTAAGCCAATTGTTAGTCAGTTATTTTTTTGTTGGTATTGTGGTATCATTCTTGGAGAGGGTGGGATGCTGCTTAGGGCTAAGGTCATACCTGCCTGAGGCACACATTCTGAAAGCTTAATCATGTTTCTCTTCATATAGTCCAGGGAGGTACATCTCAAGTCATTCACACCAACATGGACAATGACAGAGTCATACTTGTACCTGTTGTGGAGAGACTTAACTGCATGTGTGATGTGGATTCTGGCACCTGACAGACAACTGACCGTGATCTTCTCCTTGTTGAGCTTGGTGAGGGGGACATTGGTGTGTCTCATGACTTGAGTCTCCAGTGACCAGTATGTTTGGTTTATTGTTGTGCCTTATGATCTGTCTTTGCGAGACACTGGTGTGTTATCTGCTGTCTGTGATGTGTTTGGTGTTGTGTGTGGAATGTTTGTGAGTGTTTTGGAGGTCTCTTGCTGTTTAGGTAAGTTTTATTGAGGACCTCTGCATAGGTGGGTGTGTGTTGTGCTTGACTATGTGATGATGTGGGTGGTGTGGTGTTTGTGCTGGCAATCTTTTTATCAGGAGTACTGACTGAGGTGCAAGAGAGCATGGATTCCAGGTTACTGATGTAGATGCATTTCTCGCAAGTAGAAGAATTATGTACTAGGAGAAAAGGGTTGTCCATGAACATGAGGCAGTTGCTATACTGTCTCATTATGCCCATGTCGACCAGGCTGGCAGGAGAAACAGATGGGAGTTGTCCAGATAATAGTATTCTGAATCTTGGATGACCTTATGGAGAGAGGGTATTGATAAGGGTTTGTCCACAAGAGTGTAGACCACAAAAAACTTCTTAAATATACAATAACTGGCCTCTGAGGCCCAAGTGGTAGAACCAGAATTAAGAGGCTTAGAATAACAGACAAATTTAATCAGGCCACTAAGAAGCAGTAATAAATACAGCAGAATAAAAGCACTTCAGCACTTAAAAAGCAAGCAGCAAGGCAAAATAACGTATTAAAGTAGGAAGAACACAATTACAATAAAAGCATTTGAGTAAACTGTAAACTTTTCCCTTTTTGTGTCACACCCTTGTAATGTTTAAAACTCCCCGATGTCTACCCCATCACCAGAAACAGCCAGGTGAGGGATTTTCTCTTCTAGAGAAAAGAACCACCCAAGAAGGTCCCACCATGTCCGACATGGCCAGGATACTTACTATTCATGTTTCCTTTTGGTTCCAAAGAAAAACAAAGACTTTAAGCCAATCTTGTGACATAAACAAACGTAACAAAAAAATCCCGTCAGATGGTCATGGTGCAAGCAATTTTGCCTTTTTGCAGGCAATTGACTGGATGTGCAGAGTAGACTTTCCAGAATGTGCATCTCAATATCAAAATAACCAGAAAGTCCAAGAGGTCCTTGTGCTTCCACTTTGGGAGCCAGTCACTTTCACTTCAAATTCCTGCCATTTGGTCTCACCACAGACCCTGGGTGTTCACCAAGTGTATGGCAGTGGGCACAGCTCACCCATGACTGTAAAGGATTCACATGCTTCGGTATCTGGATGACTGTCTCCTTGCTTTCAAAATTAGTTCCTTACTCATGGCCAGAATTACTTGCTTCAGCTTTGTCCTTGGGCATCTTTATAAACCATGAAAAAACAAATCTGCAACTTACCCAAATAAATTCAGTTCATTGGATGCCACCTGAAAGCAATGGGATGCATAGTCTGTTTGTTTAGACCAAGTCTAAACTCTAAGGAACTCTAGACTTTCCATCGATTTCATTCTCACTAGTGATCCCAGGTTTAATAGCTTTATATATACTCATGTCACACCTGGCTTGATTTCGCATGAGAACTCTTCAGTGGTTACACTCAGAGCAGAATGTTCACAAGTTCTGAATTGTCCATCTGCTCTGATAGTCAGAGCCCAGTACGATGGTGGCTTACCTTCCCATTCATACTCTTAGGACTGTTTCTGAAGCTGCATCCTGCCACAGTGGTATGAACTTGACTTTTTTGGGGGGTGGGGGTGGCGGGATAGATGACATTTTCAGGGAAGGATGCTCCAGGGTACCTGGATGCAGCAAGTAGCAAATTTTCACATCAGTGCCCTAGACAAAAGAGCAGTCCTCACATTTTAGGAATTGCAGAACCTATTTCTAGGGGAGATGTTTCCAAAATTGATATCAGGATAGTGATTTGGTACATCAATACGCACAGGGGATCCAAATTCTACTCGTGCTCAGAAGCCATGAGAGTGTGGCAGTGGGCAATGACTTTGTATAAGTTCCTGATTGCAGTGCATATCCATGGAAAGAGCAACTGTCTTGCTGACAAGTTTGGTCGATCCATTTACTTTTTCTCTCACACTTTTCTTCAGGTTCATTTTTTTTTTTTAACCATTGAAATATAATTGGTTGCAATATCTGACTTTCACAATAAAGCTGATTAACATTCCCTAGCTTCGCATAGACACTGTAAAGCCTTTTCTCAAGGGTACCTATTTTCTCTATCCTCATTTCAGAGAGCCAGTACACCCTTTGGAATCTCAACCTTATTCTAGAAGCACTAACAGTCACCTTCTGAGCCAGATTCTTATTTCTTGTGGCCATCACTTCTGCTAGAAGAATATCAGAGGTATAGACCCTGTCCTCTAGTTTACCTTACTTAATATTTCATATGGGCAGAGTTTCACTCCATACAAATTCATTTTTCAACCTGTTCACCTGCCAGTATTTTCCCCCCAAACACTGAAACAATGGGAATATGTTTTCCGTACTTGAGATGTTAATAGATAACCAAGCTTTTACTGTACAGAACTAATCCCTTTAGCAAAGACACTTAGCTTTTCATGTACTTTGCATCACATAGCTGGGTTTGAAGTTTTCAAAGGTCATTTTGTCCAAGTGGCTTTTCAGATTGTATTACCTGCATATATTCTGTTCTCAGTCAACCCTTAAGAAGACTTATGCCTCATTGTACATGGTCTGTTGTCGCTTCTGCAGCTTTCTTAAGAAATTCTTCAGTTGATGAAACCTGGCCTACATTACATACATCTGCCAAACAATTATAAATGGGACATTATTTTTGAGATCTAGGTCTTAACCTTTGGAGCTACTATCCTCCATGGTCTCCTGTTGTGATGCCACTCTAGTGTTTAGTAGCAGGGAATTCTGACATATCAGACTGGATGAAAAGAATGAATAGGATACGGTAGTTATGTAATTAACATAACTCTGGATCCTTTCATCCATATTCATCTAAATAGTTAATCCTCCCTCAGTCCTCCTCCTAAATTGCTATTCCTGGAGGACCATTAGAACGTTTCACCAGTGGTCTCCCCAGAATACCAGTCATCCTATTTTGGTAGCAAACTTGACATGAGGTAGCTTCATTCCCTCGACCTGAGATAGCTTCATTCGCAAATACATTATGGTATGGAAACAGTTAAAGGGGATAGAGGCTGGAGCACTAGGTTTACAGGCTCAAATCTGACAATCAGCTTGAAGACTATTCAGTCATATCAGATGGATGTTAATGGAAGGATCCACCATTATGTTAAGTACGTAACTACTAATTAGTATTAAAAAGTTGTTAAAAATAAAAAAAACAGTTTTTGAGGTTTTTGTTTTATAATGCTTTGTTTCTTTAAACTTATGCATTTTTTTTTTTACTGTTTTACTGACTGGTTAAATTTTGTCATGTGGCTAAGGAGTCTAAAAGGAAAGCTTGACATTACTGGCTTAATTTACTAAAGAAGACTTGATGATGATAAGAAAGCACTAATTTTGTCGGTTTTGTTGTTTGTTCATTGACTCAAATGGGAAATCTTTTACTTTCGCACAAGTAGTAAGAAATGTCAGGCTTGTAAAGAATTTAAGCAGAATAATATGTGTTACATCAGTAACAGTTATAATATCATTTATTGTAGATTAGGTAACGTTCTAAAGATGGCAGCTTGTCATCTGTTCAGATATGGTATATATTATGATGCTACTGGTTGTAGCACAGCTTTGATAATTTGATCTGCTGTAGTTTATGTGCAAATGTCCATTTTTGTCTGGATTCACGGTGAGGTTATTTGAGAAAGGTGTCGTGATTTGAGTGCTTATTTGTAAATGTAAGTAATTACATTGATTTTTTGTTCAGTCTTTTAACTCCATATGTGTATATTATTGTCTAGAGATATTTATAGAAGCCTAGGCCTGTTAAATTATTGCACTGATTAGGAGCCATACTGAGTCCCTTCTCATATCTGAAGCCATAATATTAAATTATTTTTTGTATTGCATTTGTTTTTTATGTTCATGTTTTTCAAGCTTTTCTCCAAATTATCATCAGCCCCCTTTTCCCCATTTTTTCGACATGGGGTCAAGGTATAGTGTTAATAGTCACCAGCTGTCTCGATTCAGTACCACACTCCAGCCTTCCTCAACACTCATGCCTGACTGTCGCAGATCTTCTTTCACACAATCCATCCACCTCTTTGCTGGATGTCCTTGCTTCCTCTTACCTTTTTCCTGTCTGTCCCAAATCTTCCTCACCAGATTGTCTTCTGCTTTGCTACACATGTGAGCAAACTACTGTGTTCTCTTTGATCATTTCTGCAATTGGACCTACTTTGGCTTCTGCTGTTATGTCTTCATTTCTTCATCTGTCCCACAGTGTGCATCCTACCACCTTTCTCAGGCACTTAATTTCCATCACCTCTAGGCTCTAGCTTCTTCAACTGTCTTGCCTTAATTGCCCTGGTTTCTGTACCATACTGTAGTACTGGTCGCACCACTGTCTTGCCACCAGCTTTCCTTATGCACCTTACTTTTCAGCTTCTTTGGCATTCTTCTGTCATAATCTACACGTGATACTTTATACCAGTTGGCTGCAGCCCCTCTGATTCTAGCTTTGACCTCTTCATTCAGACTGCCCTTCTCCTCAACCACCCCTCCCAGATACTTCAAGCTATTTACCTGTTCCACTGTCTTCCCTTCTAACGCTGTTCTCAGCTTCTTCTGATTTCCCCACTTTATTGCCATTATCACTGTTTTATCTGTGTTTAGTTTCACCCCATGTGCCTTCAGATTTGCATTCCATTCTTTTATCCTTTGCTGAAGTTCTGGCTCTCGGTGTCTGCCTGTACTGCCACATCATCTGCATACAGCAGCTTTGTTGATCTGTCTCCTGCAACCTGTTTGCTAATGTAGCCCATCACCAGTATGAACAGCAGTGGGCTCAGAGCTGATCTCTGGTATACACCCACACTCACTGGGAACCCCTCTGTGAGGCCGAACACTGCTCGTACTTGAGTCACTGGGTCCTTTTACATAGCCTGCACTAATTCTACCAATGTTTCTGGGACTTCAGACCTTCGCAGTACTGCCTAGATCAGCTTTCTTTGGACCTTGTTAAATGCTTTCTCCAAGTCTAGGAATGCCCAGTTGGACTGTCTCCTCATCTCTAGCTTTTTTCTCAAGTATCTGTCTCAATGCAAACATTGGGTCAGTTGTGCTGCATCATGATCTGAATCTGAACTGCTCATCTCCCATCTTACATTCTGCTACTCTACGTATCCGTTTATCAATCACCCTCTCCAGAACTTTCATGCAGTGTGGTAGGAGTTTAATGCCTCTCTACTGCCCACAGTTGTGGATGTCCCCTTTGTTCTTGTACACTGGCATGAGTATGCTTATTCTCCAGTCATGTGGGGTATGCCTTTCTCTCCACACTGCTATTAGTACCCTCAGGAGCCATTTCTCCCCTATCTCACCCAGCATCTTTATCATATCAGCTATGACCTCATCTGAGCCTGCTGCTTTCCTTGATTTCATCTTCCTTAGTGCTGTTCTTGCTTCTTCTTAAGGTGGGCTCCTCCTCTTCTCTCATCGTAGGCTGTTTCTGGGGCATTACAGCTTCTGTGGGGTGTTCTTCATTCAGAAGCTGCTGGAAATACTCCTTCCATCTGCCTTTGATGTCCTATGGACTGGTGAGCAGGTTGCTGCTGGCATCCCTTATGAAGGGTGTCTGACTATCTTTATCTTTCTGTCTTTGCTGTGCAACCTGATATAGTTTCTTTGTGCAGAAGTTGGTGCAGTGCCTCTGATGCCCTATTCTTTGCTATTGCAACTTCTTTTTTAGCTTCTTTGTTAACTAACCAGTAGTCCTTCCTAGCCTAGTCAGTCTTTTCTTATCTCCTACTTCTTCCTGTACTCATTTTTTCTTTTGATGGCTTCCTGGACTTCTGCATTCTGCCACCAGCTTTCCTTATGTACTTTATTTCCATACCTGGCTTGACCACATGTCTTTTCTGTAGTCCTAACACATGCAGTTTTTAGGAGCTGCCATTCTTGTTCAACTCCACCCATTTCCTCCTCTTCTTGGTAGAGCCCTGAGTAATTCCTTGAACTGCTGTGCTTTCTCTCCAGTCAACTTCCAGGTCTTCAGCCTGGTCTCTGTTGACCTTAGTGCCTTCTCTGATGACTTCTTTCAGCTGAGTGTGGCAAGTAGTGGTTTATGCTGTGAGCCAACTGTTTCACTGGGGATGACTTTGCGGTCATAGATTCTACCCCAGTGCCTTTTCCTTACTAGGAGGAAGTCTACCCGAGTTGCATGTTGGCTACTCTTGTATGTGATTTTGTAACCATTTCTCTTTCTGAACCATGTGTTGGCTACTATCAATCTGTTTGCTAGATAGAAGTCTGGAGTGGCTTCTCCTTTATTCCTGTTGCCCCACTCATGAGGATCAAGGAAGTACTGATACCCAGTTCTGTCTGTCCCGATATGTGCATTCAAGTCACCCATTATCAACACCAATTCATGTTGTCCTGCTTTATCCAGTAGGTCCTGCAAGTGCTGTCTGAATGCACTCTTTTCCTCACTATCACAACCCTGCTGTGGGACATAGGCTGAGATTATGAATACCGCCCTATCATTACACTGGAGTCTGATTGCCATGAGTCTGTCATTAATTCTGATGATATCCCTCACTGCCTTCTGAAGCCTCTCTCACCACATTTCATACACCCTTTCTAGCCCGTCCCCCACCTGAGTAGTAAAGTCTGGATCCCAAGCCAAGCAGCTTTGCTGCACTGCCCTTCCATCTCATCTCTTGGATACACAGGATGTCCAGCCTCCTCCGTATCATCATGTCATCTACTTCCAAGCTGCGTCCTGTCAATGAACCCAGGTTAAGCGTAGCAACTCTCAGTTCATGTTTGGCAGGTTGGTTGGTTTTATGTCCAGCTTTTGCTCAGCAGACCTATCTCAGGTAACCCAGGCTGGGCAACTAGACATCGGTCAGCCAGTAGCTTATTGACCCAGGGTTGCTGGGCTTTTTATGGCGGGCACACACTGGCCAGTAGGGGCACACATACACCTCCCACCATTAGCAAGGGTCCCTGGCGTGGGTCAGAGCAGGCAGGGTCCTTAACCCACTTATCACCGGTAACTACCCGTGCCTATTTTTGGCGACATTAGTCAACATGACCAAATCACCTAGAGACATATTTTACACCATTGAGTGGCTAGCCCTGCCACAGCGAGTGATCCATGTTCTCCTATCTTGAGGATACTGCACACCACAGTAGATGCCCAAAGCGGTTGGTCTGTACAACTCTTCCCCCTGTAGGGCACCATGTAGAGTCTGTGCTGATGCCCACAGCGCCATTCATTGGTGAGTTTGAGATAGAAACACTCAGCATGTTTTACGGACATGGGAGAAACCCCACGGAGACACAGGGAGAACATGCAAACTCAAACAGGCAGTGGTCGGAGGTCAGGATCAAACCTTGTGCCTTGTGAATGGGATGCGAAGACCTCTTAACCATTAAGCCATCTGGTCTCTTCCTCAAAGTCTTCCACCAAAAGTGGGTACTTTTTAGTAGGGCAGACTGATCAACAAGCATGAATGAGTAAAATAAAGTAGCAGGATTTCATCTTGAGTTTATCTACTACGTTTTTTGACTGTTAATTTGATTTTTGAGACAGAAATATTGGGAGAGATCACAATGCTTTTGTTGTGTTTGTTAATTTGATTTATGAGAGCTATACTAGGAGAGATCACGCAGTGCTTTGAGATATTCTTCATTTCATGGTATCAGACTACATTTTTTCATGTGGTTTATATTTAGTTTTTAATTTAGTTATGCAAAGTGAGGTTGTTGGTGTTGAAATTAATGTTTGTGAGTGTGATTATAGAAGAAAGACTAGTAAAGTTAGAAGAGTATGTGATTTTAGATTAGAAATTGAGATAGAGTGTAGTCAGCTGCATAAATGAGGCCCTGCATGAATGAGATGTGCTTGAGAATGAATATTACACAATTATGGAAAAAAGTTTCATTGCAAATCTGGGAATC